>NC_090648.1:3537313-3717313 GCF_040937935.1 Hyperolius riggenbachi
AGCAGACGCATTTACCTCTGTGTTGTGAGACTTCCTCTATGGAACAACACTTGGGCACTGAGGAGAGCAGACACATTTACCTCTGTGTTGTGGGACTTCCTCTATGGAACAACACTTGGGCACTGAGGAGAGCAGACACATTTACCTCTGTGTTGTGAGACTTCCTCTATGGAACAACACTTGGGCACTGAGGAGAGCAGTTGCCATAGTTCTGAAATGTTGCCCCATTATTGCCCGTAACACGGTTTCAGCTGTTGAGGGTCTTCTTTTGATATTTTTCATTCATTATGTGACATGTTTACAATGGGGGACAGGCACACAGGACAGTTTAGCTAGCATGCAGATGTTGTCTGGATAGCTGTATATGTTGCTCCAAAACCAGGACATAATGATTAGACTTAAAGAGACACTGAAGCGAAAACAAAATATGATATAATGAATTGGTTGTGTACTATGAATAATTACTAGAAGATTAGCAGCAAAGAAAATATTCTCATACTTATATTTTCAGGTATATAGTGTGTTTTCTAACATTGCATCATTCTATAATATGTGCAGATTACACAACACTCAGCATTCAAAATGAGTCTTTCAGAGCAGTCTGAAGTAATGACCTCTCCTCTAGCAGAGAAAAAGTAAACAGTTCACTTACAGTTGAGATAATAAAAGTCAGATAACAGCCCTCTCCACGACTAACTTAGTCGGAGAGCTTAATGGCTTGTTTGCATAGAGATAACAACTGGAGTTTCTCAACTCTTCCTGTACTGGAAACAATTAGACTGATGTATCTGATCTTAATGTTTTATTTCTTAGCTGTACTACACATACAAATCATAATATCATCATTTTTTTTCGGTTCAGTGTCTCTTTAAGGGATACATGCCGCTACCCAGGCCACATGCACTGTTGCTGCCCTTGTGCCATCACCATTGAGGTGGGCTCCGATAGGCTGGGTGGTCTTTCTGTTCTGTAGCCCAGAGGATGCAGCTCTTACGCGCTGAGTCATCACAACACAAGTCATTTCTCCACAGTGCCTTAGTCTATCTTAAAGCGGAATATAACCCTGCATTTCGACTTTGCTCTAAAACATTATCTACAGTATATTATATGCAACCAGCATTTTTTTTTTACTAGACCAGCATTGGAAGGGTTACACAGAGCTTTAACGTTCCTGGAGAGAACTGCAGACGCATCCGAAGCTTACATAGATACATTTTGTTTACTTAAATGTATCTAAGTGTTGAATGTGACTCACTCTCTCTGAGAAGGAGCTGGAGGACAGCCAAAGAGTGTGTAACATTTCTCACTTGTTACATTCTATTTAGTTAAACCTATCCATCTGAACTTCTGCATATCTCTCCACGGAACTTTAAAGCTCTGTGTTTAACCCTTCCAATGCTGGTCTAGTAAAAAAAAAAAACGCTGGTTGCATATAATATGCTGTAAATAATGTTTTAGAGTAAAGTTGAAATGCTGGGTTATAGTCTGCTTTAAATGAGTTCAGGCCCAGAGAAGGTGGCAGTGTTTCCGGCTCATGCTTAGATTTGATTGCTTGTATTCCCAGAAAATGTCCTTCACTAGGGATTATGAACCGATGTGGTAACCCAAGTCTGTCATTAATAGAGTGCCACCTGAGTGCCCAAAAGTCACTGCCAATAATACTGCCTTTAAAGAGGAACTTAGGCTAGAAAAAAAAAAAAAAAAAAAAAAAAATACCTCACCACCGGCGGGTGAGCTCATATGGGGAAAACATTATTAAAATCCAGTATAAATTAAAGCTTGTGCATAAGTATGATAATTAGGAAACATATTTAATGTGGTTTAAACTTTATATAGCAGTTGACATTCTTATATGACTTACTAGCTGGACGCCCGGCGTTGTCCGGGTATGTATTTGGCTGGCAAAGTTTGAGAATCCTGCCATTAACAGTGTAAGAATGGCTGCAGTTTACATTTTCCCAATGACATTTGTATTTTTCTCCACCCACTGATTTCCTGACATTGTTCAGGTATGTATTTGGCTGGTGTTGGCTCCACCTACTTTTTCCAACCCTAACACACAATTACTCAATGACCAAGTTTGTGAGCTTTGCTGTCTTTGGCATCAATCATTTGCATTCAGATTAAACAAATCATATTGGCTGTTTGTGGCTCCACCCCCTTTGTCTAAATTTGAACCCCAGTCACCCAATGGCCAACTGTACCAGGTTTAAGGCTTGTGCCATTAACCTCCTTGCCGGTTATCCCGAGCTCAGCTCGGGGTAACCTGCGCAGGAGGATTTCTCAGGCCCAGCTGGGCCGATTTGCATAAATTTTTTTTTTGTTACATGTAGCTAGCACTTTTCTAGCTTCTTGTAACATTCAATCGCCGCCGCTACCCGCCGATTCGCCGCTACCTGCCGTGCCGCTACCCTGGGCTCGCTACATGATTTGAAAAAAAAATAAAATAAAAAAAAAGTTCTGCGCTGCCTCCTTGGCGGCGGGAATTAGACCGGCAAGGAGGTTAACAGTGCAAGAATGGCAGCAATTACATATTCCCCTTGAAAATCAACAGGTGAATTTTGATTGTCTTTTGTAGGCTCCACCCACTTCTCTGAATATTAATCCCAGTCACCCAGTGACCAACTGTGCAAAGTTTGAGAACCCTGCCATCAAAAGTGTAAGAATGGCTGCAGTTTACATTTTCCCAGTAAAATTTGTATTTGTCTCCGCCCACTTATGACCCGGTGTTTCCCGAGTATGTATTTGGCTGTGCCCACTTTTCTAACCCTAACACACAATTAATCAATTACCAAGTTTGTGATCTTTGCGGTGTTTGGTATCAATAATGTGCATTGAAATGAAACAAATTTAATTGGCTGTTTGTGGCTCCACCCCCTTTCTGAAATTGAACCCTAGTCACCCAAATGATCAACTGTACCAGGTTTGAGTCTTGTGCCATTAACAGTGCAAGAATGGCAGCAATGTAAATATTCCCCTTGAAAATCAATAGGTTAATTTTGATTGGCTTTTATAGACTCCACCCACCTTTCTGAATATTAATCCCAGTCACCCAGCGACCAACTGTGCAAAGTGTGAGAACCCTGCCATTAACAGTGTAAGAATGGCTACAGTTTACATTTTCCAGTGAAATTTGTATTTGTCTCCGCCCACTTTTTGGTTATGGGAATAAAAAGTATCCTATACTTTATTCCAGGTAATGTACTATGTGTGTGCCAAATTTCATTCAAATCCGTTCAGCCATTTTTGCGTGATCGAGTAACAAACATCCAAACATCCGAACTTTCCCATTTATTATATTAGTAGGATAAAGTGTATTCAGTAGTATATAGAACAGGTCACCTTTCATCTAGTTAGAACAATGAATCCTAATATAATAAATGGGAAGTTCGGATGTTTGGATGTTTGTTACTCGATCACGCAAAAATGGCTGAACGGATTTGAATGAAATTTGGCACACACATAGTACATTACCTGGAATAAAGTATAGGATACTTTTTATTCCCATAACCAAAAAGTGGGCGGAGACAAATACAAATTTCACTGGAAAATGTAAACTGTAGCCATTCTTACACTGTTAATGGTAGGGTTCTCACACTTTGCACAGTTGGTTACTGGGTGACTGGGATTAATATTCAGAAAGGTGGGAGGAGCCTACAAAAGCCAATCATAATTCACCTATTGATTTTCAAGGGGAATATTTACATTGCTGCCAGTCATTGAGTAATTGATTAATTGTGTGTGAGGGTTAGAAAAGTGGGCGCAGCCAACACCAGCCAAATACATAAGCGGGCAACGCCGGGTCATAAGTGGGCGGAGACAAATACAAATTTTACTGGGAAAATGTAAACTGCAGCCATTCTTGCACTGTTAATGGCAGGGTTCTTAAACTTTGCACAGTTGGTCACTGGGTGACTGGGATTAATATTCAGAAAAGTGGGTGGAGCCTACAAAAGAATCAAAATTCACTTTGATTGATTTTTAAGGGGAATATGTAATTGCTGCCATTCTTGCACTGTTAATGGCACAAGCCTTAAACCAGGTACAGTTGGTAATTGGGTGACTGGGTTCAAATTTAGACAAAGCGGTGGAGCCACAAACAGCCAATCAGATTTGTTTAATCTCAATGGAAAGTATGGATGCCAAAGACAGCAAAGCTCAGAAACTTGGTTATTGAGTAATTGTGTGTTAGGGTTAGAAATAGTAGGCGGAGCCAACACCAGCCAAATACATACCCGAACAATGTCAGGAAATCAGTGGGTGGAGAAAAATACAAATTTCATTGGGAAAATGTAAACCGCAGCCATTCTTACACTGTTAATGGCAGGGTTCTCAAACTTTGCACAGTTGTTCACTGGGTGACTGGGATTAATATTCAGAAAGGTGGGTGGAGCCTACAAAAGCCAATCAAAATCCACCTATTGATTTTTAAGGGGAATATTTAATTGCTGCCATTCTTGCACTGTTAATGGCACAAGCCTCTTGCACTGTTAATCACCTATACCTGGTGCACTTGGCCATTGGGTGATGTGGCTTCAGATTCAGAAAAGGGGTGGAGCCACAGCCAATCAGATTTATTTTATTTCAATGCAAATTATTGATGCCAAAGACCGCAAAGCTCACAAACTTGGTAACTAAGTAATTGTGTGTTAGGGTTAGGAAAAGGGGGCGGGGCCAACACTAGCCAAATACATACCCGGGGAACGCCGGGCGTCCAGCTAGTATACACATATGCCAGAAGTTTACACAAGAGAGGTAACCGGGAGGTCATAGACAGACTGTCTAGGCATAGGTCTCCATAGGGGACAAGATGTCCAAAAGGGAGTATCTGCCTGTGTAGTCTAGGCAATACATCTCCTGGTGACCTTGGTGACATATAGGGGCTATGTGGTCTCATTCATAAATCATGACCTAGGGCTCATATAGGAGCCATCTACATATTTTGGTCTAGACTAATACTGTACATATTCTGGAGACCTAGGAGGTCATATGGGGACTGACGGCACATATAGAATACACTCGTGATTCTTAGAGTTCGTGAACTTAATACTGACAAAGTCAAAAGGTCACTGAAGTAAAAATGGCCCATGGGAAAGTGAGACTCATGTGTACAAAGACAGTGTTAGACCAAGCACTCCAATGGACATAGGAGTGTGCTAAAGCTGATATGACCCTGATGTCCAAGGGCCAATTCAAGAAGCCAAGATCAGCAGCACCACTCTTGAAGAAATAGCTCTTTATTCAGACACGTCATTAAAATCACATGCCAGTAAAATGGGCTTAGACACAGCTACAGCCCGCTGTTTCAAATGCTTCTTTATCAAGCTGCAAGCTTGACAAAGAAGCATTCCAAACAGCAGGCTGTAGCTGCGTCTAAGCCCATTTTTTTGGCATGTGATTTTAATGACGTGTCTGAATAAAGAGCTATTTCTTCAAGAGTGGTGCTGCTGATCTTGGCTTCTTCCAAGGACAGGGTATAAATGTAGGCTAGAAGGACCTCAGTCGGCAGAGACAGACATCCTATGTCATATATGGCTTAGAGAATGAGACTCCTGATCTCAGGGTCGTGGGTTCAGGCACCCAGAAATGAGAGTTTGGTAAAGTGTCTTTTTAATTTCATGTACTTCAGATGACCAAAGCTGTATTATTAGGTTATTTGCATATCGCTTATAACACTGGTAATGTTTTTGTATATAAACTACAAGAATACATTTTTATATAAAAGGATTTTGGTCTAAGACTCTAGTAATTTCATCGGGGATATCTGTGATACTACAAATACATATGGTTGGTATGACACTGGCTAAAGAACCCATGTAACCAACCCCAGGAGAATTGACGCTTGAGTTGAGTATTCTCCAGTTGATTCACTTATCCTATATATGGTCCAACAACCTCGCTGTTTTGCACTTGTGGTCTGGGACCTGCTATCCAACCACGGCAGCATTTCCTTTCTATTCACATATTAAAACAAATGAGGGGAAAGGGTTAATAGTCACCTGATCCAGATTTTGCCCCCAGTCAGGGTGTAAAAGCGTCCACAGGGGCTTTTCTTGGCTGTGGTCCTGATAGAGGCTGCATCCGAGCCACTAGAAGGCTCCGTCAGGCAGTACGCTGCAATCTTCTCACCTGGATGGGTGGAGAGAGAGGTTACTACAAGCCAACTCTGCTGCCAGAATCCCACCATGTGACCACTACTGCATATCCCCGTTCCACAGACACCTACTACCCCTCTCTGACCCCCATTTACCCCACACCCCTCACTGACCATCTACACACCTACTACCCCTCTCTGACCCCCATTTACCCCACACCCCTCCCTGACCATCTACACACCTTCTACTACTCCCTCTCTAATCCCGATTTACCCCACACCCATTCCTGACCATCTACACACCTTCTACTACCCCTCTCTGATCCAGATTTACTCCACGCCCAACCCAATCTTCCCCACATCTTCTACCACCTCTCGCTGACCCCTACCTGTGGCAAACCGGTAATATTAGTATGCTAGGTCTTGTAGTTTTAAGGTGGATCTACACGAGACGATCCAGCGGTTCGATTAGCCGCCGGACCACCTCTTTCACATCCCCGCGTGTACCCACCGCGTCCCCGCTCGCCCGCGCGTTGGATTCAATCCGCCCTCGTCCCTGCGCCGCTCATCTTCCGCTCGATTCCCTGCCATTGTCCCCCTCGTGGGGAACGAGCAGGGAATCGGCGGCGGCAAAATCGGACCTGACGGATCTCATCAATCGAGCCGCATCAGCAGCTCGATTGATAAGGCACATCTTGGAAACCTCGCTCCGTGTAGACGGGGCTTAAAGTTTCTGTAACCTGTTTGTTTTATGTTCTGTTTGGATGTCAGCTACTGTAATCAAGATCTTCCATAGTCTACATATTAACACAATGGCCCGAGATAAGACCAGGACTATCTAGGATTTGCTGGAATCTTCCGTGAAGCAATAGCTTATGATAAAGGCCATACACACGTCGGATTTTTGCGAACGACCCGTCATTTGAACGTTCCTTCATTCCGACGTCAAATCCAGCGTGTGTACAGACTATCATTCGGGTGATAAGACTGGTTTTCAGCGATCCGCCCGGCAGATCGTTCAGGACCAGTCTTATCACCCGAAAGATAGTCTGTACACACGCCGGATTTGACGTGCGAACGACGGAACGTTCAAACGACGGGTCGTTCGCAAAAATCCGACGTGTGTATGGGCCTTAAGGGCAGGGAGATTAGGACTTCTCTGGAACCTTCTGTGAGGACTAGAAGGGGATGATTAGCTGTGTTTACAGAGAATTGTGCTGAACGTGTTGGAGTGCAGATCTGCTGTGTTTTATTCAGTGGAGTTTTAGTACCGTGTGAGATGGAATGAGTTCTCCTGCAGTTGTCAGTCTGCAGGTGATGTATCCAATATTGTCATACTCTCTCAAGCCCCCCAACTGTCCCGAATCCTGCGGGACTGTCCCAATTTGGGGGGGCTCTCCCGCTGTCTTGTTATGACCCCCCAGTGTCCGGCTGGCTGGGGGGTCAGATGTGAAAATAAATTATCGAGGCGCTAGCTGCACAGATGTGGTGTGTGGGATGCGGGTCCGGCATCCTATTCTCCCTCCCTCCGAATGTGCCCCGTGTCCCCCCTGTTTGCAGAGTAAGTTTGCGCAGCGGGGTGGGCTGTCAATTAATCTTACCATTCATCCTTGCGTACTGGCATCTGTCTTCACTCTACTTCCTGTGATGTCACAGGAAGCAGGAAGAAGAGAAGAGTCAGATGCTGGTATACAAGGTTGAATGGTAAGATGACAGCACGCTCCGCTGTGCACTTTACTCTGCAAGCAGGGGGGACACAGGGGGCACATTCGGAGGGAGCGAGAAATATGATGCCGGACCCACATCCCACACACCGCATCCGCGCGGCTGGCGCCTCGATCTTTTTTTTAGCCTCCTCTCCAGTGGCACCCTCCTCCCCACCCACGGGCAGGGTATATTGGCTATTTTTATTTTTTTTTTAAATTTAAAGGCCCATTGCGGTTTTAATTTTAAAAAAAATTCATATGCAATGTATGTGTGACTAGGGGTGTGTCAGGGGTGTGGCCTAAGTGTCCCGCTTTCTCATTTCAAAATGTTGGGAGGTATGCTCTCTGCCCCACGCACCTGCACTGATCTCACCTGAGGCAAGCTGGGGGAGGTACTTCTTCTTCTGCTCCTCTGTGCCATACAGGAGAATGCCCTTGAATCCGATGGACTGATGAGCTCCCAGCGTGATGCCAACCCCCAGATCGTGCATTCCCACAATCTCTACCAGGCGGGCGTACTAACCACACAGGGGGACAAAACAGAGGTGTTTATACAGGGTGGCCCAGACAGTCTGTACACAACACACAAAGCGATGAATGGAAGAGACCACAGGCTGACAAACCAAGAGCGCCACGCCCATCATGTGTGCAGGTAAAAGGTTGTGCCAATAACATGTGGGATAGATAAGCCCCTCCCCTCCAGCCGCAACATACCTGGGTGTTATTCAGTCCCAGCCCTCCAAGCTCCACAGGGACCTGCAGGCCAAACGCCCCCATTTCCTTCAGTCCAGCCATAGCCTTGTCGTCCACCTTCTGCAGGTCATCATTCAGGGCGGGGTCATTCACCTCCTGAGAGAGGACAAGATGGCGTCACCACAATGGAAACCTATCCACACGGTCATCACCAAATACCATAATCTCCACAACCCACCCTCCTCCCCCCTTCCCGATTCCTAAACCCAAACAGCCTCTCCAGTACTCGCAACATCTCCAGGTATCATTCAGGGCGGGGTCATTCACCTCCTGAGAGAGGACAAGATGGCGTCACCACAATGGAAACCTATCCACACGGTCATCACCAAATACCATAATCTCCACAACCCACCCTCCTCCCCCCTTCCCGATTCCTAAACCCAAACAGCCTCTCCAGTACTCGCAACATCTCCAGGTATCATTCAGGGCGGGGTCATTCACCTCCTGAGAGAGGACAAGATGGCATCACCACAATGGAAACCTAACCACACGGTCATCACCAAATACCATCATTTCCACAACCCGCCCTCCTCCCCCCCTTCCCGATTCCTAAACCCAAACAGCCTCTCCAGTACTCGCAACATCTCCAGGTATCATTCAGGGTGGGGTCATTCACCTCCTGAGAGAAGGCAAGATGGCGTCACCACAATGGAAACCTAACCACACGGTCACCACCAAATACCATCATCTCCACAACCCGCCCTTCCCTTTCTGATTCCTAAACCCAAACCGCCTCTCCAGTACTCGCAACATCTCCAGGTATCATTCAGGACGGGGTCATTAACCTCCTGAGAGAAGGCAAGATGGCGTCACCACAATGGAAACAATCACATGGTGACCACCAAATAATCACACAGTCACCATAAGAGAGACTTAATTATGTGGTCATCACTAAAAAGATCATCTCATCACCCTCCCCCGTTCACAGATCCAGACAGCTCCTCCCATATTCTTCAGGCATTTGGGTGGTCATGGAGTGACCACTGACCCAGAGAGGACAGATCAGACCCAGACAGCCCCTCTCATATTCTCCAGCCATTTGGGCATCATATATGGAATGACCACTGACCCAGAGAGGACAGATCAGACCCAGACAGCCCCTCCCATATTCTCCAGGCATTTAGGTATCATTCATGGAGTGACTACTGACCCAGAGAGAGGACAGATCAGACCCAGACATCCCCTCCCATATTCTCCAGGCATTTGGGTGTCATTCATGGAGTGACCACTGACCCCGAGAGAGGACAGATCAGACCCAGACAGCCCCTCTCATATTCTCCAGGCATTTGGGTATCATTCATGGAATGACCACTGACCCCGAGAGAAGACAGATCAGACCCAGACAGCCCCTCTCATATTCTCCAGCCATTTGGGTGTCATTCATGGAGTGACCACTGACCCCGAGAGAGGACAGATCAGACCCAGACAGCCCCTCCCATATTCTCCAGGCATTTAGGTATCATACATGGAGTGACCACTGACTTTGAAAGAGGACAGATCAGACCCAGACTCCCCTCCCACATTCTCCAGGCATTTAGGTATCATTCATGGAATGACCACTGACCCAGAGAGGACAGATCAGATCCAGACAGCCCCTCCCATATTCTCCAGGCATTTAGGTATCATTCATGGAATGACCACTGACCCAGAGAGAGGACAGATCAGATCCAGATTCCCCTCCCATATTCTCCAGGCATTTGGGTATCATTCATGGAATGACCACTGACCCAGAGAGAGGACAGATCAGACCCAGACATCACATTATTCTCCAGGCATTTAGGTATCATTCATGGAATGACCACTGACCCAGAGAGAGGACAGATCAGACCCAGACATCACATTCTCCAGGCATTTAGGTATCTTACATGGAGTGACCACTGACCCAGAGAGAGGACAGATCAGATCCAGACAGCCCCTCCCATATTCTTCAGGCATTTGGGTATCATTCATGGAATGACTACTGACCCAGAGAGAGGACAGATCAGACCCAGACATCACATTATTCTCCAGGCATTTAGGTATCATTCATGGAATGACCACTGACCCAGAGAGAGGACAGATCAGACCCAGACATCACATTATTCTCCAGGCATTTGGGTATCATTCATGGAATGACCACTGACCCAGAGAGGACAGATCTGACCCAGACAGCCCCTCCCATATTCTCCAGGCATTTAGGTATCATTCATGGAGTGACCACTGACCCAGAGAGAGGACAGATCAGACCCAGACTCCCCTCCCATATTCTCCAGGCATTTAGGTATCATTCATGGAGTGACCACTGACCCAGAGAAAACAGATCTGACCCAGACAGCCCCTCCCACATTCTCCAGGCATTTAGGTATCATTCATGGAATGACCACTGACCCAGAGAGAGGACAGATCAGACCCAGACTCCCCTCCCATATTCTCCAGGCATTTGGGTATCATTCATGGAATGAACACTGACCCAGAGAGAGGACAGATCAGACCCAGACTCCCTTCCCATATCCCTCATCCCTTCACAGGAGAGTTTTATTGGTCGTTTCATGTGAAAAGAGTAACTTATCAGGCCCAGAGCCCCTCCCCTCCACACAAGAACATACCTGGAAGAAGCGAGAGACGGGACCCACCAACTCGCTGAGGAACTGAGCCTGCTCCTCACTTAGCACTGCGGACAGAGGAGACGGAGAGTCAGAGGGAGGCACACAGCAGGAGAGACATCTTACAGGGTTACCTTCCACAGCAACTCACCAGACGGATAGGGGAACACCTGCTCTGCATGGATCACGCCATTGAACATTCCTGCTGCAAATGACCGAGACTCCTAAAGAGGGGAGGACAGAAGACAGGTGAGGGGACATGGAGATGACAGAGAATGAGAGGGGAAGACAGAGGACAGGCGAGGGAAGAAATAGAATAAGAGGGAAGGACAGATGACAGGTGAGGGGTGACAGAGAATGAGAGGGGAGGACAGGTGAGGGGAGGACAGAGGACAAGTGAGGTGAGATGGAGGAGACAGAATGAGAGGGGAGGACAGAGGACAGGTGAGGGGAGGACAGAGGACAGGCGAGGGGAGAAATAGAATAAGAGGGAAGGACAGATGACAGGTGAGGGGTGACAAAGAATGAGAGGGGAGGACAGAGAATGAGAGGGGAGGACAGAGGACAGGTGAGGTGGGATGGAGGAGACAGAATGAGAGGGGAGGACAGAGGACAGGTGAGGGGAGGACAGAGGACAGGTGAGGGGAGGACAGAGAATGAGAGGGGAGGACAGAGGACAGGTGAGGTGAGATGGAGGAGACAGAGAATGAGAGGGGAGGACAGAGGACAGGTGAGGGGAGGACTGCTAGTGACAACGACACATTCGGCTTTATTCTTACAGCAGAGATATTGTATATACCGTATATACTCGCAAGCAAGCCGAATTTTGGACCCACAAAAAGTGGGTCAAAAGTTGGGGGGTCGGCTTGCTTGCGAGTGATGTGCCTGAGGGTCGTCCCCCCCGCCTTCTCCCACCCGCTGCTATTACCTTAGCTCCGCGGCTTCCTATTCCCCTGTCCTGCTCTTAATTAAACAGCAGCTCGCCCCACGGTGGTTGCTGCGTGATGACGGAGGAAGTGCAGAGAGTGGTTCCCATAGTAACCAGGAAGCCACTCTCTGCGACTTCCTCCGTCATCACGCAGCAGCCACCGTGGGGCAAGCTGCTGTTTAAAGAGAAACTCCGACCAAGAATTGAACTTTATCCCAATCAGTAGCTGATACCCACTTTTACATGAAAAATATAATGATTTTCACAAACAGACCATCAGGGGGCGCTGTATGACTGATTTTGTGCTGAAACCCCTCCCACAAGAGGCTCTGGTACCATACGGTACTCTGGGCAAACTGCCACAATGTAACAATGACACGCACAGGAAATGGCTGTTTATAGCTGTCTGTTAAAGCCAGAACAGCTACATAATCTGCCCACAGTAACAATGTCACCATGTAATACATGTCAGAATGTGAATCTGGGAGAGGAAAGATTTTACAATGAGCAAACTCTGACTAAATCATGTATACATAATTATTGTAAAAATTAAGCACCTTTTTATATTAAATTATTTTCACTGGAGTTCCTCTTTAAGAGCAGGACAGGGGAATAGGAAGCCGCGGAGCTAAGGTAATAGCAGCGGGGGCGGCTAAACTCGCTATCCTGGGCACGATACTAGCTATCCTGGGCACTATACTAGCTATCCTGGGCACTATACTAGCTATCCTGGGCACGATACTAGCTATCCTGGGCACGATACTAGCTATCCTGGGCACGATACTAGCTATCCTGGGCACTATACTAGCTATCCTGGGCACTATACTAGCTATCCTGGGCACGATACTAGCTATCCTGGGCACGATACTAGCTATCCTGGGCACGATACTAGCTATCCTGGGCACGATACTAGCTATCCTGGGCACGATACTAGCTATCAAAACAGACAAATGATAAGCGCTCAAGGATGCACCTGAATTGTAAGCCATCAGCGATGGCTTACAATTCAGGTGCATCCTTGAGCGCTTATCATTTGTCTGTTTTGCTTGTCTTATGAAATGTGTATACCATTTATGAATAGCAGCACGAGGAATTATGTTTTTATTGCTAGGTTAGAGGTAGGTAGGAATTATGTTTTTATTGCTAGGTTAGAGGTAGGTCTTCCCCAAGGGGGTACGTCACCGCCGTGGGGAAGTCTATTAGGTCATAATTTGTGCACTAATTATCACTGAAGCTAACACCCCCCCTTGGTCTATAGTGATGCAGGGTGTGTAATATAGTCCAGTTTCTGGAGCTCTGCCCACTGATGCAGCTTAATCACTAATTCCCCCTCCCTCTCTTTGCCTGCAGTGTATGCTGGGTGTGTAATTTAGTCCAGTTTCTGGAGCTCTGCTCACCATTGCAGTTAAATCATTCAGGTATGAGGTTGTTTGAAAGCGCTGCCATGTCTCCCACTGTGCAAACGATACTAGCTATCCTGGGCACGATACTAGCTATCCTGGGCACGATACTAGCTATCCTGGGCACGATACTAGCTATCCTGGGCACGATACTAGCTATCCTGGGCACGATACTAGCTATCCTGGGCACGATACTAGCTATCCTGGGCACGATACTAGCTATCCTGGGCACGATACTAGCTATCCTGGGCACTATACTAGCTATCCTGGGCACTATACTAGCTATACTGGGCACTATACTAGCTATCCTGGGCACTATACTAGCTATCCTGGGCACTATACTAGCTATACTGGGGCACTATACTAGCTATCCTGGGCACTATACTAGCTATCCTGGGCACTATACTAGCTATCCTGGGCACTATACTAGCTATCCTGGGCACTATACTAGCTATCCTGGGCACGATACTAGCTATCCTGGGCACTATACTAGCTATCCTGGGCACTATACTAGCTATCCTGGACACTATACTAGCTATCCTGGGCACGATACTAGCTATCCTGGGCACTATACTAGCTATCCTGGGCACTATACTAGCTATACTGGGCACTATACTAGCTATACTGGGCACTATACTAGCTATCCTGGTCACTATACTAGCTATCCTGGTCACTAAACTAGCTATACTGGGGCACTATACTAAGCACGATACTAGGTATACTGGGCACTATATTAGCTATACTGAGGCACTACCTTCCCATACTGGGCACTATACTAGCTATACTGGGACACACTGGGGGGCTGCACCAATCCAGCATTTCCTACCCCTGGCTTATATGAGGGTCAATCATTTTTTCCTGGTTTTTCAGGAAAAAGTTGGGGGGTCGGGTTATATGGGGGTCGGCTTGCTTATACGGTATAAGAGATTCCTGTGTGCGCATCAGATAGGAGTATCCAACTTATATTAGGAGTCAGAGTTGGGCCATTTTTTCCCCAACTCCAAGTACCCACAATTGCTGCAGCTCCACAGCCCTGGATTACACTGCACACATTGACCCGTCAGTAATACCCAGCAGTGTCACCACACAGATACTCACCACAGCTGTCTTCTGTGCCACGTGTACACTGTGCGGAGCTGCCTCTGCTGCCACACCATCCTTCTCCAGCACAGTCTGCAAATCAAGCATCACACTTACCACAAGAACCACGAGAGAAATACCATCACCATCAGGTGACCCCAACATGGAGGAGGAGACCCCGCACACCATCATGTGACCCCAACATGGAGGAGGAGACCCCGCACACCATCATGTGACCCCCAACATGGAGGAGGAGACCCCGTACACCATCATGTGACCCCAACATGGAGGAGGAGACCCCGCACACCATCATGTGACCCCAACATGGAGGAGGAGACTCCGCACACCATCATGTGACCCCAACATGGAGGAGGAGACTCCGCACACCATCATGTGACCCCAACATGGAGGAGGAGACTCCGCACACCATCATGTGACCCCCAACATGGAGGAGGAGACCCCGCACACCATCATGTGACCCCAACATGGAGGAGGAGACCCCGCACACCATCATGTGACCCCAACATGGAGGAGGAGACTCCGCACACCATCAGGTGACCCCAACATGGAGGAGGAGACCCCGCACACCATCATGTGACCCCAACATGGAGGAGGAGACCCCGCACACCATCATGTGACCCCCAACATGGAGGAGGAGACCCCGTACACCATCATGTGACCCCAACATGGAGGAGGAGACCCCGCACACCATCATGTGACCCCAACATGGAGGAGGAGACTCCGCACACCATCATGTGACCCCAACATGGAGGAGGAGACCCCACACACCATCAGGTGACCCCAACATGGAGGAGGAGACCCCGCACACCATCATGTGACCCCAACATGGAGGAGGAGACTCCGCACACCATCATGTGACCCCCAACATGGAGGAGGAGACCCCGCACACCATCATGTGACCCCAACATGGAGGAGGAGACCCCGCACACCATCATGTGACCCCAACATGGAGGAGGAGACTCCGCACACCATCATGTGACCCCAACATGGAGGAGGAGACCCCACACACCATCAGGTGACCCCAACATGGAGGAGGAGACCCCGCACACCATCATGTGACCCCAACATGGAGGAGGAGACTCCGCACACCATCATGTGACCCCAACATGGAGGAGGAGACCCCACACACCATCATGTGACCCCCAACATGGAGGAGGAGACCCCACACACCATCATGTGACCCCCAACATGGAGGAGGAGACCCCGCACACCATCATGTGACCCCAACATGGAGGAGGAGACCCCGCACACCATCATGTGACCCCCAACATGGAGGAGGAGACCCCGCACACCATCATGTGACCCCCAACATGGAGGAGGAGACCCCGCACACCATCATGTGACCCCAACATGGAGGAGGAGACCCCGCACACCATCATGTGACCCCAACATGGAGGAGGAGACCCCGCACACCATCATGTGACCCCCAACATGGAGGAGGAGACCCCGCACACCATCATGTGACCCCAACATGGAGGAGGAGACCCCGCACACCATCATGTGACCCCAACATGGAGGAGGAGACCCCGCACACCATCATGTGACCCCAACATGGAGGAGGAGACCCTGCACACAATCATGTGACCCCAACATGGAAGAGGAGACCCTGCACACCATCATGTGACCCCCAACATGGAGGAGGAGACCCCGCACACCATCATGTGACCCCCAACATGGAGGAGGAGACCCCGCACACCATCATGTGACCCCAACATGGAGGAGGAGACCCCGCACACCATCATGTGACCCCAACATGGAGGAGGAGACCCCGCACACCATCATGTGACCCCCAACATGGAGGAGGAGACCCCGCACACCATCATGTGACCCCAACATGGAGGAGGAGACCCCGCACACCATCATGTGACCCCAACATGGAGGAGGAGACCCTGCACACAATCATGTGACCCCAACATGGAGGAGGAGACCCTGCACACAATCATGTGACCCCAACATGGAAGAGGAGACCCTGCACACCATCATGTGACCCCATCATGGAGGAGGAGACCCTGCACACCATCATGTGACCCCAACATGGAGGAGGAGACCCCGCACACCATCATGTGACCCCAACATGGAGGAGGAGACCCTGCACACCATCATGTGACCCCAACATGGAGGAGGAGACCCCGCACACCATCATGTGACCCCAACATGGAGGAGGAGACCCCGCACACCATCATGTGACCCCAACATGGAGGAGGAGACCCCGCACACCATCATGTGACCCCAACATGGAGGAGGAGACCCCGTACACCATCATGTGACCCCAACATGGAGGAGGAGACCCCGCACACCATCATGTGATCCCCAACATGGAGGAGACCCCGCACACCATCATGTGACCCCCAACATGGAGGAGGAGACCCCGTACACCATCATGTGACCCCAACATGGAGGAGTACACCCCGCACACCATCATGTGACCCCAACATGGAGGAGGAGACCCCGCACACCATCATGTGACCCCAACATGGAGGAGGAGACCCCGCACACCATCATGTGACCCCCAACATGGAGGAGGAGACCCCGCACACCATCAGGTGACCCCAACATGGAGGAGGAGACCCCGCACACCATCATGTGACCCCAACATGGAGGAGGAGACTCCGCACACCATCATGTGACCCCAACATGGAGGAGGAGACCCCACACACTATCATGTGACCACCAACATGGAGGAGGAGACCCCACACACCATCATGTGACCCCCAACATGGAGGAGGAGACCCCGCACACCATCATGTGACCCCAACATGGAGGAGGAGACCCCGCACACCATCATGTGACCCCCAACATGGAGGAGGAGACCCCGCACACCATCATGTGACCCCAACATGGAGGAGGAGACCCCGCACACCATCATGTGACCCCAACATGGAGGAGGAGACCCCGCACACCATCATGTGACCCCAACATGGAGGAGGAGACCCCGCACACCATCATGTGACCCCCAACATGGAGGAGGAGACCCCGCACACCATCATGTGACCCCAACATGGAGGAGGAGACCCCGCACACCATCATGTGACCCCAACATGGAGGAGGAGACCCCGCACACCATCATGTGACCCCAACATGGAGGAGGAGACCCTGCACACCATCATGTGACCCCAACATGGAGGAGGAGACCCCGCACACCATCATGTGACCCCAACATGGAGGAGGAGACCCCGCACACCATCATGTGACCCCAACATGGAGGAGGAGACCCCGTACACCATCATGTGACCCCAACATGGAGGAGGAGACCCCGCACACCATCATGTGATCCCCAACATGGAGGAGACCCCGCACACCATCATGTGACCCCCAACATGGAGGAGGAGACCCCGTACACCATCATGTGACCCCAACATGGAGGAGTACACCCCGCACACCATCATGTGACCCCAACATGGAGGAGGAGACCCCGCACACCATCATGTGACCCCAACATGGAGGAGGAGACTCCGCACACCATCATGTGACCCCAACATGAAGGAGGAGACCCCGCACACCATCATGTGACCCCCAACATGGAGGAGGAGACCCCGCACACCATCATGTGACCCCAACATGGAGGAGGAGACCCCGCACACCATCATGTGACCCCAACATGGAGGAGGAGACCCCGCACACCATCATGTGACCCCAACATGGAGGAGGAGACCCAGCACACCATCATGTGACCCCAACATGGAGGAGGAGACCCCGTACACCATCATGTGACCCCAACATGGAGGAGGAGACCCCGCACACCATCATGTGACCCCCAACATGGAGGAGGAGACCCCGCACACCATCATGTGACCCCAACACCCCGTACACCATAGCTCTCAGCTGTACCTCTCTTGGAGGGACAGTCCCCTCTTTGGAGGCCCTGCCCCTCTTTCCTCCTCATTTGTCCCTCTTTCAGGACTTTGTCCCTCTTTTTATGTAAATATACAGTATATTTTTCTCTACTATAAACGTGTTTGATTGACTCTAAACTTTATTCCCATCCTTTAAAGGAATACTGAAGGGGGGTCGGGGGAAAATGAGTTGAACTTACCTGGGGCTTCTAATGGTCCCCCGCAGACATCCTGTGCCCGCGCAGACACTCACCGATGCTCCGGCCCCGCAGACATCCTGTGCCCGCGCAGCCACTCACCAATGCTCCGCCCCCGCAGACATCCTGTGCCCGCGCAGCCACTCACCAATGCTCCGCCCCCGCAGACATCCTGTGCCCGCGCAGTCACTCACCAATGCTCCGCCCCCGCAGACATCCTGTGCCCGCGCAGCCACTTACCAATGCTCCACCCCCGCAGACATCCAGTGCCCGCGCAGCCACTTACCAATGCTCTGCCTCCGCAGACGTCCTGTGCCCGCGCAGCCACTTACCAATGCTCCGCCCCCGCAGACATCCTGTGCCCGCGCAGCCACTTACCAATGCTCCGTCCCCGCAGACATCCTGTGCCCGCGCAGCCACTTACCAATGCTTCGCCCCCGCAGACATCCTGTGCCCGCGCAGCCACTTACCAATGCTCCGCCCCCGCAGACATCCAGTGCCCGCGCAGCCACTTACCAATGCTCCGCCTCCGCAGACGTCCTGTGCCCGCGCAGCCACTTACCAATGCTCCGTCCCCGCAGACATCCTGTGCCCGCGCAGCCACTTACCAATGCTTCGCCCCCGCAGACATCCTGTGCCCGCGCAGCCACTTACCAATGCTCCGCCCCCGCAGACATCCAGTGCCCGCGCAGCCACTTACCAATGCTCCGCCCCCGCAGACATCCAGTGCCCGCGCAACCACTTACCAATGCTCCGCCCCCGCAGACATCCTGTGCCCGCGCAGCCACTTACTAATGCTCCGCCCCCGCAGACATCCTGTGCCCGCGCAGCCACTCACCAATGCTCCGCCCCCGCAGACATCCAGTGCCCGCGCAGCCACTTACCAATGCTCCGCCCCCGCAGACATCCTGTGCCCGCGCAGCCACTTACTAATGCTCCGCCCCCGCAGACATCCTGTGCCCGCGCAGCCACTCACCAATGCTCCGGCCCCCGCAGACATCCTGTGCCCGCGCAGCCACTCACCAATGCTCCGGCCCCCGCAGACATCCTGTGCCCGCGCAGCCACTTACTAATGCTCCGCCCCCGCAGACATCCTGTGCCCGCGCAGCCACTCACCAATGCTCCGCCCCCGCAGACATCCTGTGCCCGCGCAGCCACTCACCAATGCTCCGCCCCCACAGACATCCCGTGCCCGCGCAGCCACTCACCAATGCTCCGGCCCCCGCAGACATCCTGTGCCCGCGCAGCCACTCACCAATGCTCCGGCCCCGCCTCCGGTTCATTTCTGGAATTTCAGACTTTAAAGTCTGAAAACCACTGCGCCTGCGTTGCCGTGTCCTCGCTTCCCCTGATGTCACCAGGAGCGTACTGCACAGGCACAGACCATACTGGGCCTGCGCAGTACGCTCCTGGTGACATCAGCGGGAGCGAGGACACGGCAATGCAGGCACAGTGGTTTTCCAACTTTAAAGTCAGAAATTCAAGAGGTGAACCGGAGGCGGGGCCCAGAGCATTAGTGAGTGGCTCTGTGGGTACAGGACGTCTGCGGGGGCGGAGCATTGGTGAGTGGCTGCGCGGGCACAGGACGTCTGCGGGGGCGGAGCATTGGTGAGTGGCTCTGTGGGTACAGGACGTCTGCGGGGCCGGAGCATTGGGGAGTGGCTGCGCCAACACAGGATGTCTGCGGGGGCGGAGCATCCGTGAGTGGCAGCGCGGGCACAGGATGTCTGCGGGGGCGGAGCATTGGTGAGTGGCTGCGCGGGCACAGGACGTCTGCGGGGGCGGAGCATTGGTGAGTGGCTCTGTGGGTACAGGACGTCTGCGGGGCCGGAGCATTGGGGAGTGGCTGCGCCAACACAGGATGTCTGCGGGGGCGGAGCATCCGTGAGTGGCAGCGCGGGCACAGGATGTCTGCGGGGGCGGAGCATTGGTGAGTGGCTGCGCGGGCACAGGATGTCTGCGGGGGCGGAGCATCCGTGAGTGGCTGCGCGGGCACGGGATGTCTGCAGGGGACCAGAGTATCGGTGAGTGGCTGCGCGGGCACAGGATGTCTGCGGGGCCGGAGCATCGGTGAGTGGCTGCGCGGGCACAGGATGTCTGCGGGGCCGGAGCATTGGTGAGTGGCTGCGCGGGCACAGGACGTCTGCGGGGGCGGAGCATTGGTGAGTGGCTCTGTGGGTACAGGACGTCTGCGGGGCCGGAGCATTGGGGAGTGGCTGCGCCAACACAGGATGTCTGCGGGGGCGGAGCATCCGTGAGTGGCAGCGCGGGCACAGGATGTCTGCGGGGGCGGAGCATTGGTGAGTGGCTGCGCGGGCACAGGATGTCTGCGGGGGCGGAGCATCCGTGAGTGGCTGCGCGGGCACGGGATGTCTGCAGGGGACCAGAGTATCGGTGAGTGGCTGCGCGGGCATAGGATGTCTGCGGGGCCGGAGCATCGGTGAGTGGCTGCGCGGGCACAGGATGTCTGCGGGGCCGGAGCATTGGGGAGTGGCTGTGCGGGCACGGGATGTCTGCGGGGGCGGAGCATTGGTGAGTGGCTGCGCCGGCACTGGATGTCTGCAGGGGACCAGAGTATTGGTGAGTGGTTGCGCGGGCACAGGATGTCTGCGGGGCCGGAGCATCGGTGAGTGGCTGCGCGGGCACAGGATGTCTGCGGGGCCGGAGCATTGGGGAGTGGCTGCGCGGGCACAGGACGTCTGCGGGGGCGGAGCATTGGTGAGTGGCTGCGCGGGCACAGGACGTCTGCGGGGGCGGAGCATTAGTGAGTGGCTGCGCGGGCACAGGATGTCTGCGGGGGCGGAGCATTGGTGAGTGGCTGCGCGGGCACAGGATGTCTGTGGGGGCGGAGCATTAGTGAGTGGCTGCGTGGGCACAGGATGTCTGCGGGGGCGGAGCATTGGTGAGTGGCTGCGCGGGCACAGGATGTCTGCGGGGGCGGAGCATTAGTGAGTGGCTGCGCGGGCACAGGACGTCTGCGGGGGCGGAGCATTGGTGAGTGGCTGCGCGGGCACAGGACGTCTGCGGGGGCGGAGCATCAGTGAGTGGCTGCGCGGGCACAGAATGTCTGCGGGGGACAATGCGAAGCCCCAGGTAAGTTCAATTAATTTTCCCCCGACCCCGTACAGTATTCCTTTAAATTGATATATTACTAACTTTAAAACGTTAATATGAAGGAAAATGAACCAGGATAGAAACGACCAGTGTGGATTGAATTATAAAACAACATATTTGTCTTAGAAAATCATTATGGTATGCGTGACTAGGGGTGTGACAGGGAGTATGATCAGGGAGTATGATCAGGGGCGTGGCTTAAGTGTCCCTCTTTCTCATCTCAAAAATTTGGGAGGTATGCGTACACCATCATGTGACCCCAACATGGCGAAGACCCCGTACACCATCATGTGACACAGACATGGGAGCACTACATTAGTGAAACCAGAAGGTGGCGTCCCATGCAGGGCAGTTATGACACAGGATGTGGTTATGGTTAGTGTTGGCCAGCAGGTGGCGCTCCCATGCAGGGCAGTTATGACACAGGATGTGGTTATGGTTAGTGTTGGCCAGCAGGTGGTGCTCCCATGCAAGGCAGTTATGACACAGGATGTGGTTATGGTTAGAGATGGCCAGCAGGTGGCGCTCCCATGCAGGGCAGTTATGACACAGGATGTGGTTATGGTCAGTGTTGGCCAGCAGGTGGTGCTCCCATGCAAGGCAGTTATGACACAGGATGTGGTTATGGTTAGAGATGGCCAGCAGGTGGCGTCCCATGCAGGGCAGTTATGACACAGGATGTGGTTATGGTTAGAGATGGCCAGCAGGTGGCGCTCCCATGCAGGGCAGTTATGACACAGGAGGTGGTTATGGTTAGTGTTGGCCAGCAGGTGGTGCTCCCATGCAAGGCAGTTATGACACAGGATGTGGTTATGGTTAGAGATGGCCAGCAGGTGGCGTCCCATGCAGGGCAGTTATGACACAGGATGTGGTTATGGTTAGAGATGGCCAGCAGGTGGCGCTCCCATGCAGGGCAGTTATGACACAGGATGTGGTTATGGTTAGAGATGGCTGATAAGCAGGAGGAAGAGATGCTGGTAGGTAAATAATCAGCAGTTCACACACAGTAAACTCACCTGGGCACTCTGGGCATAGCTCCTGGCACAGACGGCTGGCAGCCTGCAACACAGAGACACAGGACCATTATTCTAATGATATACAGAGGAACAGACATTTCCCAGCATGCTGGATAGTAGCTCCCAGTGACACTCAGTGATGGCTTCCAGTGTGGGATGAGCTTGGTCTGTAAATGGGCCCTGACAATGTCTACAGAAGGACATGAATGGGCGGTGGCAGCAGTGGCAGAGGACATGAATGGGCGGTGGCAGCAGTGGCAGAGGACATGAATGGGCGGTGGCAGCAGTGGCAGAGGACATGAATGGGCGGTGGCAGCAGTGGCAGAGGACATGAATGGGCGGTGGCAGCAGTGGCAGAGGACATGAATGGGCGGTGGCAGCAGTGGCAGAGGACATGAATGGGCGGTGGCAGCAGTGGCAGAGGACATGAATGGGCGGTGGCAGCAGTGGCAGAGGACATGAATGGGCGGTGGCAGCAGTGGCAGAGGACATGAATGGGCGGTGGCAGCAGTGGCAGAGGACATGAATGGGCGGTGGCAGCAGTGGCAGAGGACATGAATGGGCGGTGGCAGCAGTGGCAGAGGACATGAATGGGCGGTGGCAGCAGTGGCAGAGGACATGAATGGGCGGTGGCAGCAGTGGCAGAGGACATGAATGGGCGGTGGCAGCAGTGGCAGAGGACATGAATGGGTGGTGGCAGCAGTGGCAGAGGACATGAATGGACGGTGGCAGAGGACATGAATGGGCGGTGGCAGCAGTGGCAGAGGACATGAATGGGTGGTGGCAGCAGTGGCAGAGGACATGAATGGGTGGTGGCAGCAGTGGCAGAGGACATGAATGGACGGTGGCAGAGGACATGAATGGGTGGTGGCAGCAGTGGCAGAGGACATGAATGGGCGGTGGCAGCAGTGGCAGAGGACATGAATGGGTGGTGGCAGCAGTGGCAGAGGACATGAATGGACGGTGGCAGAAGACATGAATGGGCGGTGGCAGCAGTGGTAGAGGACATGAATGGGTGGTGGCAGCAGTGGCAGAGGACATGAATGGGTGGTGGCAGCAGTGGCAGAGGACATGAATGGGTGGTGGCAGCAGTGGCAGAGGACATGAATGGACGGTGGCAGAAGACATGAATGGGTGGTGGCAGCAGTGGCAGAGGACATGAATGGGCGGTGGCAGCAGTGGCAGAGGACATGAATGGGTGGTGGCAGCAGTGGCAGAGGACATGAATGGACGGTGGCAGAGGACATGAATGGGCGGTGGCAGCAGTGGCAGAGGACATGAATGGGCGGTGGCAGCAGTGGCAGAGGACATGAATGGACGGGAAAATGGAACGTTTTTAGCACTAGAATGAAGGCGGCCTGAGTGACAGCTGCACAGTTAGGGCCAGAGTGAACACGGCCTGAGTGACAGCTGCACAGTTAGGGCCAGTGTGACAGCTGCACAGTTAGGGCCAGTGTGACAGCTGCACAGTGTGAACGAGGCCTGAGTGCCAGCTGCACAGTTAGGGCCAGTGTGACAGCTGCACAGTTAGGGCCAGTGTGAACGAGGCCTGAGTGCCAGGAGCACAGTTAGGGCCTGAGAGACGGATGCACAGTCAGGGCCAGAGTGAACGAGGTCTGAGCGACAGCTGCACAGTTAGGGCCAGAGTGAACATAGCCTGAGTGACAGCTGCACAGTTAGGGCCAGTGTGACAGCTGCACAGTGTGAACGAGGCCTAAGTGCCAGCTGCACAGTTAGGGCCAGTGTGAACGAGGCCTGAGTGATAGCTGCACAGTTAGGGCCAGTGTGAGAGCTGCACAGTTAGGGCGAGTGTGAACGAGGTTTGAGTGACAGCTGCACAGTTAGAGCCAGTGTGAACACAGCCTGAGTGACAGCTGCAGTTAGTGCCAGTGTGAATGAGGTCTAAATGACAGCTACACAGTTAGGGCCAGTGTGAGCACAGCCTGAGTGACACCTGCACCGTTAGGGCCAGAGTGAACGAGGTCTGAGCGACAGCTACACAGTTAAAGCCAGAGTGAACACAGCCTGAGGAACAGCTGCACAGTTAGGACCTGAGTGACAGCTACACAGTTGGGGCCAGTGTGAACACGGCCTGAGTGACAGCTGCACAGTTAGGGCCAGTGTGAACGAGGCCTGAGTGACAGCTGCACATTTAGGGCCAGCGTGAACGAGTCTGAGTGACAGCTGCACAGTTAGGGCCAGCGTGAACGAGGCCTGAGTGACAGCTGCACAGTTAGGGCCAGTGTGAATAAGGTCTGAGTGACAGCTGCACAGTTAGGACCTGAGTGACAGCTACACAGTTGGGGCCAGTGTGAACACGGCCTGAGTGACAGCTGCACAGTTAGGGCCAGCGTGAACGAGGCCTGAGTGACAGCTGCACAGTTAGGGCCAGTGTGAACGAGGCCTGAGTGACAGCTGCACAGTTAGGGCCAGTGTGAATAAGGTCTGAGTGACAGCTGCACAGTTAGGACCTGAGTGACAGCTACACAGTTGGGGCCAGTGTGAACGAGGCCTGAGTAACAGCTGCACAGTTAGGGCCAGTGTGAATAAAGTCTGAGTGACAGCTGCACAGTTAGGGCCAGTGTGAATAAAGTCTGAGTGACAGCTGCACAGTTAGGGCCAGTGTGAACGATGTGTGGGGAAATGCTGCAGATCCGGCCCTAGTGCTGGGGACAGTCTATGGCCTCCTATCTCTCCTCTATGTGTGACTAATGTGTGGGGAAACGCTGCAGATCCAGCCCTAGTGCTGGGGGACAGTCTATGGCCTCCTATCTCTCCTCTATGTGTGACTAATGTGTGGGGAAACGCTGCAGATCCGGCCCTAGTGCTGGGGACAGTCTATGGCCTCCTATCTCTCCTCTATGTGTGACTAATGTGTGGGGAAACGCTGCAGATCCGGCCCTAGTGCTGGGGTACAGTCTATGGCATCCTATCTCTCCTCTATGTGTGACTAATGTGTGGGGAAACGCTGCAGATCCAGCCCTAGTGCTGGGGACAGTCTATGGCCTCCTATCTCTCCTCTATGTGTGACTAATGTGTGGGGAAACGCTGCAGATCCAGCCCTAGTGCTGGGGACAGTCTATGGCCTCCTATCTCTCCTCTATGTGACTAATGTGTGGGGAAACGCTGCAGATCCAGCCCTAGTGCTGGGGACAGTCTATGGCCTCCTATCTCTCCTCTATGTGTGACTAATGTGTGGGGAAACGCTGCAGATCCAGCCCTAGTGCTGGGGACAGTCTATGGCCTCCTATCTCTCCTCTATGTGTGACTAATGTGTGGGGAAACGCTGCAGATCCGGCCCTAGTGCTGGGGACAGTCTATGGCCTCCTATCTCTCCTCTATGTGACTAATGTGTGGGGAAACGCTGCAGATCCAGCCCTAGTGCTGGGGACAGTCTATGGCCTCCTATCTCTCCTCTATGTGTGACTGTGTGGGGAAACGCTGCAGATCCGGCCCTAGTGCTGGGGACAGTCTATGGCCTCCTATCTCTCCTCTATGTGACTAATGTGTGGGGAAACGCTGCAGATCCGGCCCTAGTGCTGGGGGACAGTCTATGGCCTCCTATCTCTCCTCTATGTGAGTAATGTGTGGGGAAACGCTGCAGATCCAGCCCTAGTGCTGGGGACAGTCTATGGCCTCCTATCTTTCCTCTATGTGTGACTAATGTGTGGGGAAACGCTGCAGATCCGGCCCTAGTGCTGGGGACAGTCTATGGCCTCCTATCTCTCCTCTATGTGTGACTAATGTGTGGGGAAACGCTGCAGATCCAGCCCTAGTGCTGGGGGACAGTCTATGGTCTCCTATCTCTCCTCTATATGTGACTAATGTGTGGGGAAACGCTGCAGATCCGGCCCTAGTGCTGGGGACAGTCTATGGCCTCCTATCTCTCCTCTATGTGTGACTAATGTGTGGGGAAACGCTGCAGATCCGGCCCTAGTGCTGGGGACAGTCTATGGCCTCCTATCTCTCCTCTATGTGACTAATGTGTGGGGAAACGCTGCAGATCCAGCCCTAGTGCTGGGGACAGTCTATGGCCTCCTATCTCTCCTCTATGTGTGACTGATGTGTGGGGAAACGCTGGAGATCCAGCCCTAGTGCTGGGGACAGTCTATGGCCTCCTATCTCTCCTCTATGTGTGACTAATGTGTGGGGAAACGCTGCAGATCCGGCCCTAGTGCTGGGGACAGTCTATGGCCTCCTATCTCTCCTCTATGTGACTAATGTGTGGGGAAACGCTGCAGATCCAGCCCTAGTGCTGGGGACAGTCTATGGCCTCCTATCTCTCCTCTATGTGTGACTAATGTGTGGGGAAACGCTGCAGATCCGGCCCTAGTGCTGGGGACAGTCTATGGCCTCCTATCTCTCTATGTGACTAATGTGTGGGGAAACGCTGCAGATCTGACCCTAGTGCTGGGGACAGTCTATGGCCTCCTATCTCTCCTCTATGTGTGCCTAATGTGTGGGGAAACGCTGCAGATCCGGCCCTAGTGCTGGGGACAGTCTATGGCCTCCTATCTCTCCTCTATGTGTGCCTAATGTGTGGGGAAACGCTGCAGATCCAGCCCTAGTGCTGGGGACAGTCTATGGCCTCCTATCTCTCTATGTGACTAATGTGTGGGGAAACGCTGCAGATCTGACCCTAGTGCTGGGGACAGTCTATGGCCTCCTATCTCTCCTCTATGTGTGACTAATGTGTGGGGAAACGCTGCAGATCCGGCCCTAGTGCTGGGGACAGTCTATGGCCTCCTATCTCTCCTCTATGTGTGCCTAATGTGTGGGGAAACGCTGCAGATCCAGCCCTAGTGCTGGGGACAGTCTATGGCCTCCTATCTCTCCTCTATGTGTGACTAATGTGTGGGGAAACGCTGCAGATCCAGCCCTAGTGCTGGGGACAGTCTATGGCCTCCTATCTCTCCTCTATGTGTGACTAATGTGTGGGGAAACGCTGCAGATCCAGCCCTAGTGCTGGGGACAGTCTATGGCCTCCTATCTCTCCTCTATGTGTGACTAATGTGTGGGGAAACGCTGCAGATCCGGCCCTAGTGCTGGGGGACAGTCTATGGCCTCCTATCTCTCCTCTATGTCACTAATGTGTGGGGAAACGCTGCAGATCCAGCCCTAGTGCTGGGGGACAGTCTATGGCCTCCTATCTCTCCTCTATGTGACTAATGTGTGGGGAAACGCTGCAGATCCAGCCCTAGTGCTGGGGACAGTCTATGGCCTCCTATCTCTCCTCTATGTGTGACTAATGTGTGGGGAAACGCTGCAGATCCGGCCCTAGTGCTGGGGACAGTCTATGGCCTCCTATCTCTCCTCTATGTGTGACTAATGTGTGGGGAAACGCTGCAGATCCGGCCCTAGTGCTGGGGACAGTCTATGGCCTCCTATCTCTCCTCTATGTGTGACTAATGTGTGGGGAAACGCTGCAGATCCGGCCCTAGTGCTGGGGACAGTCTATGGCCTCCTATCTCTCCTCTATGTGTGCCTAATGTGTGGGGAAACGCTGCAGATCCAGCCCTAGTGCTGGGGACAGTCTATGGCCTCCTATCTCTCCTCTATGTGTGACTAATGTGTGGGGAAACGCTGCAGATCCAGCCCTAGTGCTGGGGACAGTCTATGGCCTCCTATCTCTCCTCTATGTGTGACTAATGTGTGGGGAAACGCTGCAGATCCGGCCCTAGTGCTGGGGACAGTCTATGGCCTCCTATCTCTCCTCTATGTGTGACTAATGTGTGGGGAAACGCTGCAGATCCGGCCCTAGTGCTGGGGACAGTCTATGGCCTCCTATCTCTCCTCTATGTGTGACTAATGTGTGGGGAAACGCTGCAGATCCAGCCCTAGTGCTGGGGACAGTCTATGGCCTCCTATCTCTCCTCTATGTGTGACTAATGTGTGGGGAAACGCTGCAGATCCGGCCCTAGTGCTGGGGACAGTCTATGGCCTCCTATCTCTCCTCTATGTGTGACTAATGTGTGGGGAAACGCTGCAGATCCAGCCCTAGTGCTGGGGACAGTCTATGGCCTCCTATCTCTCCTCTATGTGTGACTAATGTGTGGGGAAACGCTGCAGATCCGGCCCTAGTGCTGGGGACAGTCTATGGCCTCCTATCTCTCCTCTATGTGTGACTAATGTGTGGGGAAACGCTGCAGATCCGGCCCTAGTGCTGGGGACAGTCTATGGCCTCCTATCTCTCCTCTATGTGTGACTAATGTGTGGGGAAACGCTGCAGATCCAGCCCTAGTGCTGGGGACAGTCTATGGCCTCCTATCTCTCTATGTGTGACTAATGTGTGGGGAAACGCTGCAGATCCAGCCCTAGTGCTGGGGACAGTCTATAGCCTCCTATCTCTCCTCTATGTGTCACTAATGTGTGGGGAAACGCCGCAGATCCGGCCCTAGTGCTGGGGACAGTCTATGGCCTCCTATCTCTCCTCTATGTGTGACTAATGTGTGGGGAAACGCTGCAGATCCAGCCCTAGTGCTGGGGGACAGTCTATGGCCTCCTATCTCTCCTCTATGTGTGACTAATGTGTGGGGAAACGCTGCAGATCCAGCCCTAGTGCTGGGGACAGTCTATGGCCTCCTATCTCTCCTCTATGTGTGACTAATGTGTGGGGAAACGCTGCAGATCCAGCCCTAGTGCTGGGGGACAGTCTATGGCCTCCTATCTTTCCTCTATGTGTGACTAATGTGTGGGGAAACGCTGCAGATCCAGCCCTAGTGCTGGGGACAGTCTATGGCCTCCTATCTCTCCTCTATGTGTGACTAATGTGTGGGGAAACGCTGCAGATCCGGCCCTAGTGCTGGGGACAGTCTATGGCCTCCTATCTCTCCTCTATGTGTGACTAATGTGTGGGGAAACGCTGCAGATTCAGCCCTAGTGCTGGGGACAGTCTATGGCCTCCTATCTCTCCTCTATGTGTGACTAATGTGTGGGGAAACGCTGCAGATCCGGCCCTAGTGCTGGGGACAGTCTATGGCCTCCTATCTCTCCTCTATGTGTGACTAATGTGTGGGGAAACGCTGCAGATTCAGCCCTAGTGCTGGGGACAGTCTATGGCCTCCTATCTCTCCTCTATGTGTGACTAATGTGTGGGGAAACGCTGCAGATCCGGCCCTAGTGCTGGGGACAGTCTATGGCCTCCTATCTCTCCTCTATGTGTGACTAATGTGTGGGGAAACGCTGCAGATCCAGCCCTAGTGCTGGGGGACAGTCTATGGCCTCCTATCTCTCCTCTATGTGTGACTAATGTGTGGGGAAACGCTGCAGATCCGGCCCTAGTGCTGGGGACAGCCTATGGTCTCCTATCTCTCCTCTATGTGTGACTAATGTGTGGGGAAACGCTGCAGATCCGGCCCTAGTGCTGGGGACAGTCTATGGTCTCCTATCTCTCCTCTATGTGACTAATGTGTGGGGAAACGCTGCAGATCCGGCCCTAGTGCTGGGGACAGTCTATGGCCTCCTATCTCTCCTCTATGTGACTAATGTGTGGGGAAACGCTGCAGATCCAGCCCTAGTGCTGGGGACAGTCTATGGCCTCCTATCTCTCCTCTATGTGACTAATGTGTGGGGAAATGCTGCAGATCCAGCCCTAGTGCTGGGGACAGTCTATGGCCTCCTATCTCTCCTCTATGTGTGACTATTGTGTGGGGAAATGCTGCAGATCCAGCCCTAGTGCTGGGGACAGTCTATGGCCTCCTATCTCTCCTCTATGTGTGACTAATGTGTGGGGAAACGCTGCAGATCCAGCCCTAGTGCTGGGGGACAGTCTATGGCCTCCTATCTCTCCTCTATGTGACTAATGTGTGGGGAAACGCTGCAGATCCAGCCCTAGTGCTGGGGACAGTCTATGGCCTCCTATCTCTCCTCTATGTGTGACTAATGTGTGGGGAAACGCTGCAGATCCGGCCCTAGTGCTGGGGACAGTCTATGGTCTCCTATCTCTCCTCTATGTGTGACTAATGTGTGGGGAAACGCTGCAGATCCGGCCCTAGTGCTGGGGACAGTCTATGGCCTCCTATCTCTCCTCTATGTGTGACTAATGTGTGGGGAAACGCTGCAGATCCAGCCCTAGTGCTGGGGACAGTCTATGGCCTCCTATCTCTCCTCTATGTGTGACTAATGTGTGGGGAAACACTGCAGATTCAGCCCTAGTGCTGGGGACAGTCTATGGCCTCCTATCTCTCCTCTATGTGTGACTGTGTGGGGAAACGCTGCAGATCCGGCCCTAGTGCTGGGGACAGTCTATGGCCTCCTATCTCTCCTCTATGTGTCACTAATGTGTGGGGAAACGCTGCAGATCCGGCCCTAGTGCTGGGGGACAGTCTATGGCCTCCTATCTCTCCTCTATGTGACTAATGTGTGGGGAAACGCTGCAGATCCGGCCCTAGTGCTGGGGGACAGTCTATGGCCTCCTATCTCTCCTCTATGTGTGACTAATGTGTGGGGAAACGCTGCAGATCCAGCCCTAGTGCTGGGGACAGTCTATGGCCTCCTATCTTTCTATGTGTGACTAATGTGTGGGGAAACGCTGCAGATCCAGCCCTAGTGCTGGGGACAGTCTATGGCCTCCTATCTCTCCTCTATGTGTGACTAATGTGTGGGGAAACGCTGCAGATCCGGCCCTAGTGCTGGGGACAGTCTATGGCCTCCTATCTCTCCTCTATGTGTGACTAATGTGCGGGGAAACGCTGCAGATCCAGCCCTAGTGCTGGGGACAGTCTATGGCCTCCTATCTCTCCTCTATGTGACTAATGTGTGGGGAAACGCTGCAGATCAGGCCCTAGTGCTGGGGGACAGTCTATGGCCTCCTATCTCTCCTCTATGTGTGACTAATGTGTGGGGAAACGCTGCAGATCCAGCCCTAGTGCTGGGGACAGTCTATGGCCTCCTATCTCTCCTCTATGTGTCACTAATGTGTGGGGAAACGCTGCAGATCCAGCCCTAGTGCTGGGGACAGTCTATGGCCTCCTATCTCTCCTCTATGTGTGACTAATGTGTGGGGAAACGCTGCAGATCCGGCCCTAGTGCTGGGGACAGTCTATGGCCTCCTATCTCTCCTCTATGTGTGACTAATGTGTGGGGAAACGCTGCAGATCCAGCCCTAGTGCTGGGGACAGTCTATGGCCTCCTATCTCTCCTCTATGTGTGACTAATGTGCGGGGAAACGCTGCAGATCCAGCCCTAGTGCTGGGGACAGTCTATGGCCTCCTATCTCTCCTCTATGTGTGACTAATGTGTGGGGAAACGCTGCAGATCCGGCCCTAGTGCTGGGGACAGTCTATGGCCTCCTATCTCTCCTCTATGTGTGACTAATGTGTGGGGAAACGCTGCAGATCCAGCCCTAGTGCTGGGGACAGTCTATGGCCTCCTATCTCTCCTCTATGTGACTAATGTGTGAGGAAACGCTGCAGATCCGGCCCTAGTGCTGGGGGACAGTCTATGGCCACCTATCTCTCCTCTATGTGTGACTAATGTGTGGGGAAACGCTGCAGATCCAGCCCTAGTGCTGGGGGACAGTCTATGGTCTCCTATCTCTCCTCTATGTGTGACTAATGTGTGGGAAAACGCTGCAGATCCGGCCCTAGTGCTGGGGACAGTCTATGGCCTCCTATCTCTCCTCTATGTGTGACTAATGTGTGGGGAAACGCTGCAGATCCAGCCCTAGTGCTGGGGACAGTCTATGGCCTCCTATCTCTCCTCTATGTGTGACTAATGTGTGGGGAAACGCTGCAGATCCAGCCCTAGTGCTGGGGACAGTCTATGGCCTCCTATCTCTCCTCTATGTGTGACTAATGTGTGGGGAAACGCTGCAGATCCGGCCCTAGTGCTGGGGACAGTCTATGGCCTCCTATCTCTCCTCTATGTGTGACTAATGTGTGGGGAAACGCTGTGGATTTGGCCCTAGTGAAACCCTCACAGAGGAAACCATCCAGCTGCCCGATAAAGGTGGATAATGATTAGCTAGTGGATGGGTTACCCTCAAGGCTCACATGGCTTACAATGTCACCTGTAGAGCTCAGTACACACACTCCACCGCAGGAGCTCACAATGAACGAGCAGCGGAGGGTCGGCCGAGAATAGACACAGAACCTCGCCAAAGTTAAAGGCGGCATCACCATGTGTGTAGACTGGTGGATCGGGCTGGACTATAGTTGCCATCAGTCAGTTGTATAAACGGATAAATGATTGCTATATTCAAAGTAATCATGTGTGGCTAGTTACACACTTCCAGATCCTCATTTTGGCGTTTTCGCTAACAATTCAATTGGTAGACCGTCGTTGTGGCTTCCCTACCTCCATACATGCTGCAACATTGTTCATTCATCACTGCCCATTGGGGATCACTCCTTTTATAACGATGGCAGGTGGGGCGCGTATTCAGACTCCTAACCACTTCTAAAGAAAAAAACGTGACAACCACAAGGTGTACGGCCGTGACGAGGGGGCGCGGTGTACGGCCGCGACGAGGGGGCGCGGAGTACGGCGGCGACGAGAGGACGAGGGGGTGTACGGCGGCGACGAGAGGACGAGGGGGTGTACGGCGGCGACGAGAGGACGAGGGGGTGTACGGCGGCGACGAGAGGACGAGGGGGTGTACGGCGGCGACGAGAGGACGAGGGGGTGTACGGCGGCGACGAGAGGACGAGGGGGTGTACGGCGGCGACGAGAGGACGAGGGGGTGTACGGCGGCGACGAGAGGACGAGGGGGTGTACGGCGGCGACGAGAGGACGAGGGGGTGTACGGCGGCGACGAGAGGACGAGGGGGTGTACGGCGGCGACGAGAGGACGAGGGGGTGTACGGCGGCGACGAGAGGACGAGGGGGTGTACGGCGGCGACGAGAGGACGAGGGGGTGTACGGCGGCGACGAGAGGACGAGGGGGTGTACGGCGGCGACGAGAGGACGAGGGGGTGTACGGCGGCGACGAGAGGACGAGGGGGTGTACGGCGGCGACGAGAGGACGAGGGGGTGTACGGCGGCGACGAGAGGACGAGGGGGTGTACGGCGGCGACGAGAGGACGAGGGGGTGTACGGCGGCGACGAGAGGACGAGGGGGTGTACGGCGGCGACGAGAGGACGAGGGGGTGTACGGCGGCGACGAGAGGACGAGGGGGTGTACGGCGGCGACGAGAGGACGAGGGGGTGTACGGCGGCGACGAGAGGACGAGGGGGTGTACGGCGGCGACGAGAGGACGAGGGGGTGTACGGCGGCGACGAGAGGACGAGGGGGTGTACGGCGGCGACGAGAGGACGAGGGGGTGTACGGCGGCGACGAGAGGACGAGGGGGTGTACGGCGGCGACGAGAGGACGAGGGGGTGTACGGCGGCGACGAGAGGACGAGGGGGTGTACGGCGGCGACGAGAGGACGAGGGGGTGTACGGCGGCGACGAGAGGACGAGGGGGTGTACGGCGGCGACGAGAGGACGAGGGGGTGTACGGCGGCGACGAGAGGACGAGGGGGTGTACGGCGGCGACGAGAGGACGAGGGGGTGTACGGCGGCGACGAGAGGACGAGGGGGTGTACGGCGGCGACGAGAGGACGAGGGGGTGTACGGCGGCGACGAGAGGACGAGGGGGTGTACGGCGGCGACGAGAGGACGAGGGGGTGTACGGCGGCGACGAGAGGACGAGGGGGTGTACGGCGGCGACGAGAGGACGAGGGGGTGTACGGCGGCGACGAGAGGACGAGGGGGTGTACGGCGGCGACGAGAGGACGAGGGGGTGTACGGCGGCGACGAGAGGACGAGGGGGTGTACGGCGGCGACGAGAGGACGAGGGGGTGTACGGCGGCGACGAGAGGACGAGGGGGTGTACGGCGGCGACGAGAGGACGAGGGGGTGTACGGCGGCGACGAGAGGACGAGGGGGTGTACGGCGGCGACGAGAGGACGAGGGGGTGTACGGCGGCGACGAGAGGACGAGGGGGTGTACGGCGGCGACGAGAGGACGAGGGGGTGTACGGCGGCGACGAGAGGACGAGGTGGTGTACGGCGGCGACGAGAGGACGAGGTGGTGTACGGCGGCGACGAGAGGACGAGGTGGTGTACGGCGGCGACGAGAGGACGAGGTGGTGTACGGCGGCGACGAGAGGACGAGGTGGTGTACGGCGGCGACGAGAGGACGAGGTGGTGTACGGCGGCGACGAGAGGACGAGGTGGTGTACGGCGGCGACGAGAGGACGAGGTGGTGTACGGCGGCGACGAGAGGACGAGGTGGTGTACGGCGGCGACGAGAGGACGAGGTGGTGTACGGCGGCGACGAGAGGACGAGGTGGTGTACGGCGGCGACGAGAGGACGAGGGGGTGTACGGCGGCGACGAGAGGACGAGGGGGTGTACGGCGGTGACGAGAGGATGAGGGGGTGTACGGCGGTGACGAGAGGATGAGGGGGTGTACGGCGGTGACGAGAGGATGAGGGGGTGTACGGCGGTGACGAGATGAATGCCCTTAACATGCATGCAGATCAGGTGACTGAAGTGTGTCTGGATTAGCTGCATGCTACTTTCTGGTGTGAGATTCAGACACTACTGCAGTCAAAGTGATCAGCAGGACAGCCAGTCAACTGGTACTGTTTAAAAGGAAATAAATATGGAAGCTTCGCGTTAGGTTCCCGTTAATAAAAATCCACAATGGCATGTGCAAATTAAGACACACACAAGCATATATACAAATCTGAAAAACCCAACAACTAGCCTCCAGCCCCCATACATACATGCTCAACAGCGGCCTTTCATGCAGCACAAATTATCAAACAACTTTTGTTCTAAAACAAGTTGAAACAACCAAAAAAATAAAAATTAAAGTTGCTTGCTGTTGCTCACACAACTGATAAGACGTCAATGCAACTGTTGGACTGACGTCTTATCAGTTGTGTGAGCAGCAAGCATCTTTATTTTTTTTGGTTGCTTCAACTTGTTTCACAACAAAAGTTGTTTGATAATTGTGCTGCATGAAAGGCCGCTGTTGAGCGTGTGTGTATGGGGGCTTCAGTCACGGTGGGACAAAAAGAAACCCCAGAGGTCAGAGAAGGAGATACCCACATGATCCAAGGGTACAATACTATACAGGTAAAGGCTGGTACACACATCCAACAACATGTGCAACCACAACAAGCTGTTTACCTGACAAGTACACACAGGCCAACCAACTAAACAACCAACCAAGTCAAATACTGCGTTCACAAGCTAAGTGATAAACTGCACAACATGTCCTCATCCAAAAACAACAAAGTTCTTCACACGTTCCAAACTGCATATTTAGGACAAACAACCTGTTATCAGTTGGTCATCCGGTTGTTTGCCAGCCATACACACACCCAACTTATCTTCCAACAGAGCAAGTTTAGAAGATTGTTTGGACGTGTGAACGGGCCTTAAAGTACGTACACACATCCAAATTTTCTGATCAACTTGTGGTCATCTAGTTGGACATGTGTACGCACTGTTAAGCAACTGATAGCTGGTTTGCCTGATCTGATCTGATGGACCAACTGTTGGTCAAACGACTGTTAGGTCCGTATGTGTGTACAAAAGTCTTCTAGTCATTTGTCCAACTAATAGAGGTTCAAACAACAAGTCATTTGATTGGTCGTATAAGCTAGTCCATTGTGTTATCCAGTCCATTGTCTATTATCAACTCGGTAAAACTACATGAAAATGAGCATATCAGCCACTTTGTTGGTCAGTTAGTATGGGACGTCTGAACGATTTGTTGTTAGCACTTTAAGTCGTTCAAACGTCCAGTTCAAATGACAATCAGGAGTAAAGTTGACCGTGCGTACGCACTTTTATGGCCCTTTCACATGGGCAGTTAAACTGCACGTTCAGTGAGCAGTTACCAGGCAGCAGTGAGCAGTTACCAGGCAGCGAGCGGTTACCAGGCAGCGAGCGGTTGCCGGGCGCAGCAAGCAGTTGCCAGGCAGCGAGCGGTTGCAGCAAGCAGTTGCCAGGCGGTGAGCGGTTGGCGGGCGCAGCAAGCGGTTGCCGGGCACAGCAAGCAGTTGCCAGGCAGCGAGCGGTTGCCATGGGAAACCCCAGGCATGTATACCACCCTCCCTGATAATGTAGGGCAGGCATGAGTTGGCACATGCGCAGCAGCCTCTGCAGGTTATTGGCACCCCTGTGAGGCCTCCTGCTGGCTCCCCTGCACTAGCCCAGCGCCTCTCAGCTCCTTCCTCCTTATCCCCATCCCGTTGCCCCTGACAACAGTGAGAGGCGGAGCCTAGCTGACGTGTAGCCCCGCCCCCTCTCCCCGGTCACCTCAGCACCGAGCGGCTCACTCTCATCATCCTCTCCGCTGCCGGAAGGTCACCGCTACTGACAGCTCACGTGACCGGCGCCGCACTGCACTCTGGGAGCTGTAGTGTAGTGTCGAGAGAAGGCGGGGCCTCCGGGCGGTAAATCGCCTCAGCGTACACAGCGGAAGTGGGCGTGGCTGAGCTGTCACTCAGAATAGACGAGGAGGGGTAATGAGAGATGGGCGGAGCATTACATCAGCGTACAGCGTGGAAGTGGGCGTGGCTCAGCCGTCACTCTGAGCAGATGAGGCGTTGTAGCGAAGGATAGGCGGGGAATTACCTCGCGGTATAGGGCGGAAGTGGGCGTGGCTGAGCCGTCACTCAAGGTAAGATGAGGCGGAGTGAAGACTCAAGGGCGGGGCATTACTTCGCCGTACAGACCGGAAGTAGGCGTGGTTGACCCGTCATTCACGATAGATGAGGCGGAGTGATGACTCAAGGACGGGGCATTACTTCACCGTACAGACCGGAAGTGGGCGTGGCTGACTCATCAGGACCCCGAGATAGGACAGAATAGGATGGGCGGGGCCTCTTGGTAGCGCAAACAGGTGAAAGGGGTGGAGCTGAGCTGTCACTCTGGACAGAGAAAGGGCGGGAAGAAAGGGAATGGTAAAAAGAGGGCCGAGAACTCTCTGTCTCTATGGTAACACTATATAAAGCGACCTCTCTGAACTGTGCCCCGCCTTTAGAAATGAGGGAGGAGCCAGGATGGTCAGTAGCATGTCAAATAAGTGACCCAGCAGGAGACGTCATAGAGGAGCTTCACTGATTCTGTGTGTCATTATACCCCCGCCCCTAAACTAATGCCCCCTTCATTTTACCCCGCCCCCTAAACTAATGCCCCCTTCATTTTACCCCGCCCCCTAAACTAATGCCCCCTTCATTTTACCCCGCCCCCTAAACTAATGCCCCCTTCATTATACCCCGCCCCCTAAACTAATGCCCCCTTCATTATACCCCCGCCCCTAAACTAATGCCCCCTTCATTTTACCCCGCCCCCTAAACTAATGCCCCCTTCATTATACCCCGCCCCCTAAACTAATGCCCCCTTCATTATACCCCCGCCCCTAAACTAATGCCCCCTTCATTATACCCCGCCCCCTAAACTAATGCCCTCTTCATTATACCCCCTCCCCCTAAACTAATGCCCCCTTCATTATACCCCCGCCCCCTAAACTAATGCCCCCTTCATTATACCCCGCCCCCTAAACTAATGCCCTCTTCATTATACCCCCTCCCCCTAAACTAATGCCCCCTTCATTATACCCCCGCCCCCTAAACTAATGCCCCCTTCATTATACCCCGCCCCCTAAACTAATGCCCCTTCATTATACCCCGCCCCCTAAACTAATGCCCCCTTCATTATACCCCGCCCCCTAAACTAATGCCCCTTCATTATACCCCGCCCCCTAAACTAATGCCCCCTTCATTATACCCCGCCCCCTAAACTAATGCCCCCTTCATTATACCCCGCCCCCTAAACTAATGCCCCCTTCATTATACCCCGCCCCCTAAACTAATGCCCCTTCATTATACCCCGCCCCTAAACTAATGCCCCCTTCATTATACCCCGCCCCCTAAACTAATGCCCCCTTCATTATACCCCCTCCCCCTAAACTAATGCCCCCTTCATTATACCCCCGCCCCCTAAACTAATGCCCCCTTCATTATACCCCGCCCCCTAAACTAATGCCCCTTCATTATACCCCGCCCCCTAAACTAATGCCCCCTTCATTATACCCCGCCCCCTAAACTAATGCCCCTTCATTATACCCCGCCCCCTAAACTAATGCCCCCTTCATTAAACCCCGCCCGCTAAACTAATGCCCCCTTCATTATACCCCGCCCCCTAAACTAATGCCCCCTTCATTATACCCCCGCCCCCCTAAACTAATGCCCCCTTCAATATACCCCGCCCCCTAAACTAATGCCCCCTTCATTATACCCCGCCCCCTAAACTAATGCCTCCTTCATTATACCCCCTCCCCCTAAACTAATGCCCCCTTCATTATACCCCCTCCCCCTAAACTAATGCCCCCTTCATTATACCCCGCCCCCTAAACTAATGCCCCCTTCATTATACCCCGCCCCCTAAACTAATGCCCCCTTCATTATACCCCGCCCCCTAAACTAATGCCTCCTTCATTATACCCCCTCCCCCTAAACTAATGCCCCCTTCATTATACCCCCTCCCCCTAAACTAATGCCCCCTTCATTATACCCCCTCCCCCCCCCCCCCACAAAAAAAAGAAACTAATGCCCCCTTCATTATACCCCCTCCCCCTAAACTAATGCCCCCTTCATTATACCCCCTCCCCCCCCACAAAAAAAAGAAACTAATGCCCCCTTCATTATACCCCCTCCCTCAAAACAAAAACTAGTGCCCTAAACTTTATTCCCATTCTTCAAATTGATATATTACTATTTTTAAAGGACACCCGAGGTGACATGTGACATGATGAGATAGACGTGTGTATGTACAGTGCCTAGCACACTAATAACTAGGCTGTGTTCCTTTTTTTCTTTCTCTGCCTGAAAGAGTTAAAGAGAACCAGAGAGGAGAAAAGTAAAGCTATTATACATACCTGGGGCTTCCTCCAGCCCCATACGCAGGGATCGCTCCCACGCCGCAGTCCTCCGCTGCCTGGATCCGCCGATACTGGGTCCCGTCATTACCGCCAGTTGGCTGGCGGACCCGGACAATTCTCCGCATCACAGGGGCTCCCTCAATACACGTACGCTTGCGGCTGCCTACTGTTTAACGCTTTCAGGCAGAGAAAGAAAAAAAAGGAACACAGCATAGGTATCTGTGTGGTGGGCACTGTACATACCCATGTCTATCTCATCATGTCACCTGTCACCTCGGGTAACCTTTAAAATGTTAATGTGAAGGAAAATGAACCAGGATAGAAAGGACCAGTGTTGTTTGAATTATAAAACAACATATTATTCTTATGAAATCTTTATTGTATGTGTGACTAGGGGTGTGATGGGGGCGTGATCAGGGGTGTGGCAGGGGCGTGGCTTAAGTGTCCCTCTTTCTCATTTCAATGTAATGTTGGGAGGTATGTGGGTAGGCTATTTGGTCGGCACACCGGCAGAGAGAAGACATTTTGGAAGATCACAGCTGGTTGTAGACTTAGATAGAGGGATGCTTTCAGTAACATAAAAGTGGACCTGAACTCCTCTCCGTTCTAGGAAGATACACAACAGCATCATCACCTTTACAGATGATACAAATCCTACCCTAAATCTGCAGTTTCTACTTCCTGATTCATGGAAGCAGCCATATCGTTTACAGCCTGTGGTCTCAAATGGGCTGATCTGCGATAGGCAGTCATGTGACAAAAGGGGGGAGCTCAAATGACAACTAGTGATTAGACACAAATGAGGGGGAATTACACAGCCTAATCTCTCTAAAGACATTCAGGGGGCATTTCTCCTTCTGTCCTGAGAAAAAGTTCAGGTCCACTTTAAGGTGGAGAAAGTTCTGGAGATCATTGATAGATGTTTAATGTTGGGAGAAGTTGGAGTCTCACTTTTACTGCAGCATTTTCTGCTTGTGTTGGGCTCGGCATTCTCATACTATGGAAATTCTGTAGAGCCGGTTCTTTTGGTGTCTATTACCACCCCACCAAGTTCTCTTTCAATGAAGGTCCACATCCTCCAGAGGCTGAAGACTCCCAACTTACCGTCCGTTTTCCAGGCCCCCCCCTTCTGTCCCACATCCAGCTCTGCCTGCTGCCATTCGGGTAATCAGAACTGCACAGACAGACTTAGCTAAGATGAGGAAAATTGCTTGGTAATAGGATCGTGGACTTTGTGAGAGGATTTTCTCCTATGTAATCAGATGGGAACCGGAGGAGTGACATCCTTCTCATCATGTTCTGCCAGGGTGTAGCTGCCCGCAGGATTCCTGCATGTTCCTGGCATGTTGTGTGATTAACACCTTCCACAAACCTGTTGTTTACATGTCTCCCCAATCACCAGATCATGTCAAAGGACTACAATCCCCACAAGGCCACAGGACAAGAAAATCCCATCTTAATCTGATTAGAAACCACCAGATGTTCCCAAGAGATTATGAGATTATTGAAAGGTCCTGGAGCAGTGAGATGCCTGCCAAAAGACAAGGTACCTGGGCCTGTGTCCCACCTCTCTGTCCCCGCTACCACTCCCACCCTCGGGGAGACCACAGCAGCTGTCCCCACTACCACCCCCACCCTCGGGGAGACCACAGCAGCTGTCCCCACTACCACTCCCACCCTCAGGGAGACCACGGCAGCTGTCCCCACTACCACTCCCACCCTCGGGGAGACCACAGCAGCTGTCCCCACTACCACCCCCACCCTCAGGGAGACCACGGCAGCTGTCCTCACTACCACTCCCACCCTCGGGGAGACCACAGCAGCTGTCCCCACTACCACTCCCACCCTTGGGGAGACCACGGCAGCTGTCCCCACTACCACTTCCACCCTCAGGGAGACCACAGCAGCTGTCCCCACTACCACTCCCACCCTCGGGGAGACCACAGCAGCTGTCCCCACTATCACCCCCACCCTCGGGGAAACCACAGCAGCTGTCCCCACTACCACTCCCACTCTCGGGGAGACCACAGCAGCTGTCCCCACTACCACTCCCACCCTCGGGGAGACCACAGCAGCTGTCCCCACTACCACCACCACCCTCAGGGAGACCACAGCAGCTGTCCCCACTACCACCCTCGGGGAGACCACAGCAGCTGTCCCCACTACCACTCCCACCCTCGGGGAGACCACGGCAGCTGTCCCCACTACCACCCCCACCCTCGGGGAGACCACAGCAGCTGTCCCCGCTACCACCCCCACCCACGGGGAGACCACGGCAGCTGTCCCCGCTACCACTCCCACCCTCGGGGAGACCACGGCAGCTGTCCCCACTACCACTCCCACCCACGGGGAGACCACGGCAGCTGTCCCCACTACCACCCCCACCCTCGGGGAGACCACAGCAGCTGTCCCCACTACCACCCCCACCCTCAGGGAGACCACAGCAGCTGTCCCCACTACCACCCCCACCCTCGGGGAGACCACGGCAGCTGTCCCCACTACCACCCCCACCCTCGGGGAGACCACAGCAGCTGTCCCCACTACCACCCCCACCCTCAGGGAGACCACAGCAGCTGTCCCCGCTACCACCCCCACCCTCGGGGAGACCACGGCAGCTGTCCCCACTACCACCCCCACCCTCGGGGAGACCACGGCAGCTGTCCCCACTACCACCCCCACCCTCGGGGAGACCACAGCAGCTGTCCCCACTACCACCCCCACCCTCAGGGAGACCACAGCAGCTGTCCCCACTACCACCCCCACCCTCGGGGAGACCACGGCAGCTGTCCCCACTACCACCCCCACCCTCGGGGAGACCACAGCAGCTGTCCCCACTACCACTTCCACCCTCAGGGAGACCACGGCAGCTGTCCCCACTACCACCCCCACCCTCGGGGAGACCACAGCAGCTGTCCCCACTACCACCCCCACCCTCAGGGAGACCACAGCAGCTGTCCCCACTACCACCCCCACCCTCGGGGAGACCACGGCAGCTGTCCCCACTACCACCCCCACCCTTGGGGAGACCACAGCAGCTGTCCCCACTACCACTCCCACCCTTGGGGAGTCCAGGGCAGCTGTCCCCACTACCACTCCCAACCTTGGGGAGACCACGGCAGCTGTCCCCACTACCACTCCCACCCTTGGGGAGACCACGGCAGCTGTCCACGCACGACTCCCACCCTCAGGGAGACCACGGCAGCTGTCCACGCACCACTCCCACCCTCGGGGAGACCACAGCAGCTGTCCCCACTACCACCCCCACCCTCAGGGAGACCACGGCAGCTGTCCTCACTACCACTCCCACCCTCGGGGAGACCACAGCAGCTGTCCCCACTACCACTCCCACCCTTGGGGAGACCACGGCAGCTGTCCCCACTACCACTTCCATCCTCAGGGAGACCACAGCAGCTGTCCCCACTACCACTCCCACCCTCGGGGAGACCACAGCAGCTGTCCCCACTATCACCCCCACCCTCGGGGAAACCACAGCAGCTGTCCCCACTACCACTCCCACTCTCGGGGAGACCACAGCAGCTGTCCCCACTACCACTCCCACCCTCGGGGAGACCACAGCAGCTGTCCCCACTACCACCACCACCCTCAGGGAGACCACAGCAGCTGTCCCCACTACCACTCCCACCCTCGGGGAGACCACAGCAGCTGTCCCCACTACCACTCCCACCCTCGGGGAGACCACGGCAGCTGTCCCCACTACCACCCCCACCCTCGGGGAGACCACAGCAGCTGTCCCCGCTACCACCCCCACCCACGGGGAGACCACGGCAGCTGTCCCCGCTACCACTCCCACCCTCGGGGAGACCACGGCAGCTGTCCCCACTACCACTCCCACCCACGGGGAGACCACGGCAGCTGTCCCCACTACCACCCCCACCCTCGGGGAGACCACAGCAGCTGTCCCCACTACCACCCCCACCCTCAGGGAGACCACAGCAGCTGTCCCCACTACCACCCCCACCCTCGGGGAGACCACGGCAGCTGTCCCCACTACCACCCCCACCCTCGGGGAGACCACAGCAGCTGTCCCCACTACCACCCCCACCCTCAGGGAGACCACAGCAGCTGTCCCCACTACCACCCCCACCCTCGGGGAGACCACGGCAGCTGTCCCCACTACCACCCCCACCCTCGGGGAGACCACGGCAGCTGTCCCCACTACCACCCCCACCCTCGGGGAGACCACAGCAGCTGTCCCCACTACCACCCCCACCCTCAGGGAGACCACAGCAGCTGTCCCCACTACCACCCCCACCCTCAGGGAGACCACGGCAGCTGTCCCCACTACCACCCCCACCCTCGGGGAGACCACAGCAGCTGTCCCCACTACCACTTCCACCCTCAGGGAGACCACGGCAGCTGTCCCCACTACCACCCCCACCCTCGGGGAGACCACAGCAGCTGTCCCCACTACCACCCCCACCCTCAGGGAGACCACAGCAGTTGTCCCCACTACCACCCCCACCCTCGGGGAGACCACGGCAGCTGTCCCCACTACCACCCCCACCCTTGGGGAGACCACAGCAGCTGTCCCCACTACCACTCCCACCCTCAGGGAGACCACGGCAGTCAGTCACTACAGTATCTGCTGCTGATTATACAAGGCAGATGGGCAGCAAGACAATTTGTAGGTCACCAGGGGACTAGAACGTGGTGAAAGGTGTGAGTGGACCGTGCAATCCCAACCAGTCATCTGTGACCACTGAGTGGGCTATGGGGATTCCTCTACAGCATTGTGGGCTATGGGGACTCCTCTACAGCATTGTGGGCTATGGGGACTCCTCTACAGCATTGTAAACTATGGGGACTCCTCTACAGCATTGTAAACTATGGGGACTCCTCTACAGCATTGTAAACTATGGGGACTCCTCTACAGCATTGTGGGCTATGGGGACTCCTCTACAGCATTGTGGGCTATGGGGACTCCTCTACAGCATTGTGGGCTATGGGGACTCCTCTACAGCATTGTGGGCTATGGGGACTCCTCTACAGCATTGTAAACTATGGGGACTCCTCTACCGCATTGTAAACTATGGGGCCTCCTCTACAGCATTGTAAACTATGGGGACTCCTCTACAGCATTGTGGGCTATGGGGACTCCTCTACAGCATTGTAAACTATGGGGACTCCTCTACAGCATTGTAAACTATGGGGACTCCTCTACAGCATTGTGGGCTATGGGGACTCCTCTACAGCATTGTAAACTATGGGGACTCCTCTACAGCATTGTGGGCTATGGGGACTCCTCTACAGCATTGTAAACTATGGGGCCTCCTCTACAGCATTGTAAACTATGGGGACTCCTCTACAGCATTGTGGGCTATGGGGACTCCTCTACAGCATTGTAAACTATGGGGACTCCTCTACAGCATTGTGGGCTATGGGGACTCCTCTACAGCATTGTGGGCTATGGGAATTCCTCTACAGCATTGTAAACTATGGGGACTCCTCAACAGCACTGTGGGCTATGGGGACTCCTCTACAGCATTGTGGGCTATGGGGACTCCTCTACAGCATTGTAAACTATGGGGACTCCTCTACAGCACTGTGGGCTATGGGGACTCCTCTACAGCATTGTAAACTATGGGGACTCCTCTACAGCATTGTAAACTATGGGGACTCCTCTACAGCATTGTAAACTATGGGGACTCCTCTACAGCATTGTGGGCTAGGGGGACTCCTCTACAGCACTGTGGGCTATGGGGACTCCTCTACAGCATTGTGGGCTATGGGGACTACTCTGCAGCATTGTGGGCTATGGGAACTCCTCTACAGCATTGTGGGCTATGGAGACTCCTCTACAGCATTGTAAACTATGGGGACTACTCTACAGCATTGTAAACTATGGGGACTCCTCTACAGCATTGTGGGCTATGGGGACTCCTCTACAGCATTGTGGGCTATGGGGACTCCTCTACAGCATTGTGGGCTATGGAGACTCCTCTACAGCATTGTAAACTATGGGGACTACTCTACAGCATTGTAAACTATGGGGACTCCTCTACAGCATTGTGTGCTATGGGGACTCCTCTACAGCATTGTGGGCTATGGGGACTCCTCTACAGCATTGTAAACTATGGGGACTCCTCTACAGCATTGTGGGCTATGGGGACTACTCTGCAGCATTGTGGGCTATGGGAACTCCTCTACAGCATTGTGGGCTATGGGGACTCCTCTACAGCATTGTAAACTATGGGGACTCCTCTACCGCATTGTGGGCTAGGGGGACTCCTCTACAGCAATGTAAACTATGGGGACTCCTCTACAGCATTGTAAACTATGGGGACTCCTCTACAGCATTGTGGGCTATGGGGACTCCTCTACAGCATTGTAAACTATGGGGACTCCTCTACAGCATTGTGGGCTATGGGGACTCCTCTACAGCATTGTGGGCTATGGGAATTCCTCTACAGCATTGTAAACTATGGGGACTCCTCTACAGCATTGTAAACTATGGGGACTCCTTTACAGCACTGTGGGCTATGGGGACTCCTCTACAGCATTGTAAACTATGGGGACTCCTTTACAGCATTGTGGGCTATGGGACTCCTCTACAGCATTGTGGGCTATGGGGACTCCTCTACAGCATTGTAAACTATGGGGACTCCTCTACAGCATTTTGGGCTATGGGGATTCCTCTACAGCATTGTGGGCTATGGGGACTTCTCTACAGCATTGTGGGCTATGGGGACTCCTCTACAGCATTGTGGGCTATGGGGACTTCTCTACAGCATTGTGGGCTATGGGGACTCCTCTACAGCATTGTGGGCTATGGGGACTCCTCTACAGCATTGTAAACTATGGGGACTCCTCTACAGCATTGTGGGCTATGGGGACTACTCTGCAGCATTGTGGGCTATGGGAACTCCTCTACAGCATTGTGGGCTATGGGGACTCCTCTACAGCATTGTGGGCTATGGGGACTCCTCTACAGCATTGTGGGCTATGGGGACTGCTCTACAGCATTGTAAACTATAGGGACTCCTCTGCAGCATTGTGGGCTATGGGGACTCCTCTACAGCATTGTGGGCTATGGGGACTCCTCTACAGCATTGTTGGCTATGGGGACTTCTCTACAGCATTTTGGGCTATGGGGACTCCTCTACAGCATTGTAAACTATGGGGACTCCTCTACAGCATTGTGGGCTATGGGGACTCCTCTACAGCATTGTGGGCTATGGGGACTCCTCTACAGCATTGTAAACTATGGGGACTCCTCTACAGCATTGTGGGCTATGGGGACTCCTCTACAGCATTGTGGGCTATGGAGACTCCTCTACAGCATTGTAAACTATGGGGACTACTCTACAGCATTGTAAACTATGGGGACTCCTCTACAGCATTGTGGGCTATGGGGACTCCTCTACAGCATTGTGGGCTATGGGGACTCCTCTACAGCATTGTAAACTATGGGGACTCCTCTACAGCATTGTAAACTATGGGGACTCCTCTACAGCATTGTAAACTATGGGGACTACTCTACAGCATTGTGGGCTATGGGGACTCCTCTACAGCATTGTAAACTATGGGGACTCCTCTGCAGCATTGTGGGCTATGGGGACTCCTCTACAGCATTGTGGGCTATGGGAATTCCTCTACAGCATTGTAAACTATGGGGACTCCTCTACAGCATTGTAAACTATGGGGACTCCTTTACAGCACTGTGGGCTATGGGGACTCCTCTACAGCATTGTAAACTATGGGGACTCCTCTACAGCATTTTGGGCTATGGGGATTCCTCTACAGCATTGTGGGCTATGGGGACTTCTCTACAGCATTGTGGGCTATGGGGACTCCTCTACAGCATTGTGGGCTATGGGGACTTCTCTACAGCATTGTGGGCTATGGGGACTCCTCTACAGCATTGTGGGCTATGGGGACTCCTCTACAGCATTGTTGGCTATGGGGACTTCTCTACAGCATTGTGGGCTATGGGGACTCCTCTACAGCATTGTAAACTATGGGGACTCCTCTACAGCATGGTGGGCTATGGGGACTCCTCTACAGCATTGTAAACTATGGAGACTCCTCTACAGCATTGTGGGCTATGGTGACTCCTCTATAGCATTGTGGGCTATGGGGACTCCTCTATAGCATTGTTGGCTATGGGGACTCCTCTACAGCATTGTGGGCTATGGGGACTCCTCTACAGCATTGAGTCCCCATAGCCCACAATGCTGTAGAGGAGTTCCCATAGCCCACAATGCTGCAGAGTAGTCCCCATAGCCCACAATGCTGTAGAGGAGTCCCCATAGTTTACAATGCTGTAGAGGAGTCCCCATAGCCCACAATGCTGTAGAGGAGTCCCCATAGTTTACAATGCTGTAGAGTAGTCCCCATAGTTTACAATGCTGTAGAGGAGTCTCCATAGCCCACAATGCTGTAGAGGAGTCCCCATAGCCCACAATGCTGTAGAGGAGTCCCCATAGCCCACAATGCTGTAGAGGAGTCCCCATAGTTTACAATGCTGTAGAGGAGTCCCCATAGTTTACAATGCTGTAGAGGAGTCCCCATAGTTTACAATGCTGTAGAGGAGTCCCCATAGCCCACAATGCTGTAGAGGAGTCCCCATAGTTTACAATGCTGTAGAGGAGTCCCCATAGTTTACAATGCTGTAGAGGAGTCCCCATAGTTTACAATGCTGTAGAGGAGTCCCCATAGCCCACAATGCTGTAGAGGAGTCCCCATAGCCCACAATGCTGTAGAGGAGTCCCCATAGTTTACAATGCTGTAGAGGAGTCCCCATAGCCCACAATGCTGTAGAGGAGTCCCCATAGTTTACAATGCTGTAGAGGAGTCCCCATAGCCCACAATGCTGTAGAGGAGTCCCCATAGCCCACAATGCTGTAGAGGAGTCCCCATAGCCCACAATGCTGTAGAGGAATCCCCATAGCCCAAAATGCTGTAGAGGAGTTCCCATAGCCCACAATGCTGAAGAGGAGTCCCCATAGCCCACAATGCTGTAGAGGAGTCCCCATAGCCCACAATGCTGTAGAGAAGTCCCCATAGTTTACATTGTTGTAGAGGGGTCCCCATAGCCCACAATGCTGTAGAGGAGTCCCCATAGCCCACAATGCTGTAGAGGAGTCCCCATAGCCCACAATGCTGTAGAGGAGTCCCCATAGCCCACAATGCTGTAGAGGGGTCCCCATAGCCCACAATGCTGTAGAGGGGTCCCCATAGCCCACAATGCTGTAGAGGAGTCCCCATAGCCCACAATGCTGTAGAGGAGTCCCAGGGGCTATGGGGGCTATGGGGACTCCTCTACAGCATTGTGGGCTATGGGGACTCCTCTACAGCGTTTTGGGCTATGGGGACTTCTCTACAGCATTGTGGGCTATGGGGATTCCTCTACAGCATTGTGGGCTATGGGGACTCCTCTACAGCATTGTAAACTATGGGGACTCCTCTACAGCATTGTACACTATGGGGACTCCTCTGCAGCATTGTGGGCTATGGGGACTCCTCTACAGCATTGTGGGCTATGGGGACTCCTCTACCGCATTGTGGGCTATGGGGACTCCTCTACAGCATTGTGGGCTATGGGGACTCCTTTACAGCATTGTGGGCTATGGGGACTCCTCTACAGCATTGTGGGCTATGGGGACTCCTCTACAGCATTGTAAACTATGGGGACTCCTCTACAGCATTGTAAACTATGGGGACTCCTCTACAGCATTGTGGGCTATGGGGACTCCTCTACAGCATTGTGGGCTATGGGAATTCCTCTACAGCATTGTAAACTATGGGGCCTCCTCTACAGCATTGTAAACTATGGGGACTCCTCTACAGCACTGTGGGCTATGGGGACTCCTCTACAGCATTGTAAACTATGGGGACTCCTCTACAGCATTGTAAACTATGGGGACTCCTCTACAGCATTGTGGGCTATGGGGACTCCTCTACAGCATTGTAAACTATGGGGACTCCTCTACAGCATTGTGGGCTATGGGGAATTCCTCTACAGCATTGTAAACTATGGGGACTCCTCTACAGCACTGTGGGCTATGGGGACTCCTCTACAGCATTGTGGGCTATGGGGACTCCTCTACAGCATTGTAAACTATGGGGACTCCTCTACAGCACTGTGGGCTATGGGGACTCCTCTACAGCATTGTAAACTATGGGGACTCCTCTACAGCATTGTAAACTATGGGGACTCCTCTACAGCATTGTACACTATGGGGACTCCTCTACCGCATTGTGGGCTAGGGGGACTCCTCTACAGCATTGTGGGCTATGGGGACTCCTCTACAGCATTGTGGGCTATGGGGACTCCTCTACAGCATTGTGGGCTATGGGGACTCCTCTACAGCATTGTAAACTATGGGGACTCCTCTACAGCATTGTGGGCTATGGGGACTACTCTGCAGCATTGTGGGCTATGGGAACTCCTCTACAGCATTGTGGGCTATGGGGACTCCTCTACAGCATTGTAAACTATGGGGACTCCTCTACAGCATTGTAAACTATGGGGACTCCTCTACAGCATTGTGGGCTATGGGGACTCCTCTACAGCATTGTGGGCTATGGAGACTCCTCTACAGCATTGTAAACTATGGGGACTACTCTACAGCATTGTAAACTATGGGGACTCCTCTACAGCATTGTGGGCTATGGGGACTCCTCTACAGCATTGTGGGCTATGGGGACTCCTCTACAGCATTGTGGGCTATGGAGACTCCTCTACAGCATTGTAAACTATGGGGACTACTCTACAGCATTGTAAACTATGGGGACTCCTCTACAGCATTGTGGGCTATGGGGACTCCTCTACAGCATTGTGGGCTATGGGGACTCCTCTACAGCATTGTAAACTATGGGGACTCCTCTACAGCATTGTGGGCTATGGGGACTACTCTGCAGCATTGTGGGCTATGGGAACTCCTCTACAGCATTGTGGGCTATGGGGACTCCTCTACAGCATTGTAAACTATGGGGACTCCTCTACAGCATTGTAAACTATGGGGACTCCTCTACCGCATTGTGGGCTAGAGGGACTCCTCTACAGCAATGTAAACTATGGGGACTCCTCTACAGCATTGTAAACTATGGGGACTCCTCTACAGCATTGTGGGCTATGGGGACTCCTCTACAGCATTGTAAACTATGGGGACTCCTCTACAGCATTGTGGGCTATGGGGACTCCTCTACAGCATTGTGGGCTATGGGAATTCCTCTACAGCATTGTAAACTATGGGGACTCCTCTACAGCATTGTAAACTATGGGGACTCCTTTACAGCACTGTGGGCTATGGGGACTCCTCTACAGCATTGTAAACTATGGGGACTTCTCTACAGCATTGTGGGCTATGGGGATTCCTCTACAGCATTGTGGGCTATGGGGACTCCTCTACAGCATTGTGGGCTATGGGGACTTCTCTACAGCATTGTGGGCTATGGGGACTCCTCTACAGCATTGTGGGCTATGGGGACTCCTCTACAGCATTGTAAACTATGGGGACTCCTCTACAGCATTGTGGGCTATGGGGACTACTCTGCAGCATTGTGGGCTATGGGAACTCCTCTACAGCATTGTGGGCTATGGGGACTCCTCTACAGCATTGTGGGCTATGGGGACTCCTCTACAGCATTGTGGGCTATGGGGACTCCTCTACAGCATTGTGGGCTATGGGGACTCCTCTACAGCATTGTGGGCTATGGGGACTACTCTACAGCATTGTAAACTATGGGGACTACTCTACAGCATTGTAAACTATGGGGACTCCTCTACAGCATTGTGGGCTATGGGGACTCCTCTACAGCATTGTGGGCTATGGGGACTCCTCTACAGCATTGTACACTATGGGGACTCCTCTACAGCATTGTGGGCTATGGGGACCCCTCTATCGCATTGTGGGCTATGGGGACTCCTCTACAGCATTGTAAACTATGGGGGCTCCTCTACAGCATTGTGGGCTATGGGGACTCCTCTACAGCATTGTAAACTATGGGGACTCCTCTACAGCATTGTGGGCTATGGGGACTTCTCTACAGCATTGTGGGCAATGGGAATTCCTCTACAGCATTGTGGGCTATGGGGACTCCTCTACAGCATTGTGAGCTATGGGAAGTCCTCTACAGCATTGTAAACTATGGGGACTCCTATACAGCATTGTGGGCTATGGGGACTCCTCTACAGCATTGTGGGCTATGGGGACTCCTCTACAGCATTGTAAACTATGGGGACTCCTCTACAGCATTGTACACTATGGGGACTCCTCTACAGCATTGTGGGCTATGGGGACTCCTCTACAGCATTGTGGGCTATGGGGACTCCTCTACAGCATTGTGGGCTATGGGAACTCCTCTACAGCATTGTAAACTATGGGGACTCCTCTACAGCATTGTGGGCTATGGGGACTCCTCTACAGCATTGTGGGCTATGGGGACTCCTCTACAGCATTGTGGGCTATGGGAACTCCTCTACAGCATTGTAAACTATGGGGACTCCTCTACAGCATTGTAAACTATGGGGACTCCTCTACAGCATTGTAAACTATGGGGACTCCTCTACAGCATTGTAAACTATGGGGACTCCTCTACAGCATTGTAAACTATGGGGACTCCTCTACAGCATTGTGGGCTATGGGGACTCCTCTACAGCATTGTGGGCTATGGGGACTCCTCTACAGCATTGTAAACTATGGGGACTCCTCTACAGCATTGTAAACTATGGGGACTCCTCTACAGCATTATAAACTATGGGGACTCCTCTACAGCATTGTGGGCTATGGGGACTCCTCTACAGCATTGTAAACTATGGGGACTCCTCTACAGCATTGTAAACTATGGGGACTCCTCTACAGCATTGTAAACTATGGGGACTCCTCTACAGCATTGTAAACTATGGGGACTCCTCTACAGCATTGTAAACTATGGGGACTCCTCTACAGCATTGTGGGCTATGGGGACTCCTCTACAGCATTGTGGGCTATGGGGACTCCTCTACAGCATTGTAAACTATGGGGACTCCTCTACAGCATTGTAAACTATGGGGACTCCTCTACAGCATTGTGGGCTATGGGGTCTCCTCTATAGCATTGTGGTCTATGGGGACTCCTCTACAGCATTGCGGGCTATGGGGACTCCTCTACAGCATTGTGGGCTATGGGGACTCCTCTACAGCATTGTGGGCTATGGGGACTCCTCTACAGCATTGTGGGCTATGGGGACTCCTCTACAGCATTGTAAACTATGGGGACTCCTCTACAGCATTGTGGGCTATGGGGACTACTCTGCAGCATTGTGGGCTATGGGAACTCCTCTACAGCATTGTGGGCTATGGGGACTCCTCTACAGCATTGTGGGCTATGGGGACTCCTCTACAGCATTGTAAACTATGGGGACTCCTCTACAGCATTGCAAACTATGGGGACTCCTCTGCAGCATTGTGGGCTATGGGGACTCCTCTACAGCGTTGTCGGCTATGCGGGCTCCTCTACAGCATTGTAAACTATGGGGACTCCTCTACAGCATTGTACACTATGGGGACTCCTCTACAGCATTGTGGGCTATGGGGACTCCTCTACAGCATTGTGGGCTATGGGAACTCCTCTACAGCATTGTAAACTATGGGGACTCCTCTACAGCATTGTGGGCTATGGGGACTCCTCTACAGCATTGTGGGCTATGGGGACTCCTCTACAGCATTGTGGGCTATGGGGACTTCTCTACAGCATTGTGGGCTATGGGGACTCCTCTACAGCATTGTGGGCTATGGGGACTCCTCTACAGCATTGTAAACTATGGGGACTCCTCTACAGCATTGTACACTATGGGGACTCCTCTACAGCATTGTGGGCTATGGGGACTCCTCTACAGCATTGTGGGCTATGGGGACTCCTCTACAGCATTGTGGGCTATGGGAACTCCTCTACAGCATTGTAAACTATGGGGACTCCTCTACAGCATTGTGGGCTATAGGGACTCCTCTACAGCATTGTGGGCTATGGGGACTCCTCTACAGCATTGTGGGCTATGGGAACTCCTCTACAGCATTGTGGGCTATGGGGACTCCTCTACAGCATTGTAAACTATGGGGACTCTTCTACAGCATTGTAAACTATGGGGACTCCTCTACGGCATTGTAAACTATGGGGACTCCTCTACAGCATTGTAAACTATGGGGACTCCTCTACAGCATTGTAAACTATGGGGACTCCTCTACAGCATTGTGGGCTATGGGGACTCCTCTACAGCATTGTAAACTATGGGGACTCCTCTACAGCATTGTGGGCTATGGGGACTCCTCTACAGCATTGTAAACTATGGGGACTCCTCTACAGCATTGTAAACTATGGGGACTCCTCTACAGCATTGTGGGCTATGGGGACTCCTCTACAGCATTGTGGGCTATGGGGACTCCTCTACAGCATTGTAGGCTATGGGGACTCCTCTACAGCATTGTGGGCTATGGGAACCCCTCTATCGCATTGTGGGCTATGGGGACTCCTCTACAGCATTGTAAACTATGGGGGCTCCTCTACAGCATTGTGGGCTATGGGGACTCCTCTACAGCATTGTAAACTATGGGGACTCCTCTACAGCATTGTGGGCTATGGGGACTTCTCTACAGCATTGTGGGCAATGGGAATTCCTCTACAGCATTGTGGGCTATGGGGACTCCTCTACAGCATTGTGGGCTATGGGGACTCCTCTACAGCATTGTGGGCTATGGGGACTCCTCTACAGCATTGTAAACTATGGGGACTCCTCTACAGCATTGTACACTATGGGGACTCCTCTACAGCATTGTGGGCTATGGGGACTCCTCTACAGCATTGTGGGCTATGGGGACTCCTCTACAGCATTGTGGGCTATGGGAACTCCTCTACAGCATTGTAAACTATGGGGACTCCTCTACAGCATTGTGGGCTATGGGGACTCCTCTACAGCATTGTGGGCTATGGGGACTCCTCTACAGCATTGTGGGCTATGGGAACTCCTCTACAGCATTGTAAACTATGGGGACTCCTCTACAGCATTGTGGGCTATGGGACTCCTCTACAGCATTGTGGGCTATGGGGACTCATCTACAGCATTATAAACTATGGGGACTCCTCTACAGCATTGTGGGCTATGGGGACTCCTCTACAGCATTGTAAACTATGGGGACTCCTCTACAGCATTGTAAACTATGGGGACTCCTCTACAGCATTGTAAACTATGGGGACTCCTCTACAGCATTGTAAACTATGGGGACTCCTCTACAGCATTGTAAACTATGGGGACTCCTCTACAGCATTGTGGGCTATGGGGACTCCTCTACAGCATTGTGGGCTATGGGGACTCCTCTACAGCATTGTGGGCTATGGGGACTCCTCTACAGCATTGTGGGCTATGGGGACTCCTCTACAGCATTGTAAACTATGGGGACTCCTCTACAGCATTGTAAACTATGGGGACTCCTCTACAGCATTGTGGGCTATGGGGACTCCTCTATAGCATTGTGGTCTATGGGGACTCCTCTACAGCATTGCGGGCTATGGGGACTCCTCTACAGCATTGTGGGCTATGGGGACTCCTCTACAGCATTGTGGGCTATGGGGACTCCTCTACAGCATTGTAAACTATGGGGACTCCTCTACAGCATTGTGGGCTATGGGGACTCCTCTACAGCATTGTAAACTATGGGGACTCCTCTACAGCATTGTAAACTATGGGGACTCCTCTACAGCATTGTAAACTATGGGGACTCCTCTACAGCATTGTGGGCTATGGGGACTCCTCTACAGCATTGTGGGCTATGGGGACTCCTCTACAGCATTGTGGGCTATGGGGACTCCTCTACAGCATTGTGGGCTATGGGGACTCCTCTACAGCATTGTAAACTATGGGGACTCCTCTACAGCATTGTAAACTATGGGGACTCCTCTACAGCATTGTGGGCTATGGGGACTCCTCTATAGCATTGTGGTCTATGGGGACTCCTCTACAGCATTGCGGGCTATGGGGACTCCTCTACAGCATTGTGGGCTATGGGGACTCCTCTACAGCATTGTGGGCTATGGGGACTCCTCTACAGCATTGTGGGCTATGGGGACTCCTCTACAGCATTGTAAACTATGGGGTCTCCTCTACAGCATTGTGGGCTATGGGGACTACTCTGCAGCATTGTGGGCTATGGGAACTCCTCTACAGCATTGTGGGCTATGGGGACTCCTCTACAGCATTGTGGGCTATGGGGACTCCTCTACAGCATTGTAAACTATGGGGACTCCTCTACAGCATTGCAAACTATGGGGACTCCTCTGCAGCATTGTGGGCTATGGGGACTCCTCTACAGCGTTGTCGGCTATGCGGGCTCCTCTACAGCATTGTAAACTATGCGGGCTCCTCTACAGCATTGTAAACTATGGGGACTCCTCTACAGCATTGTACACTATGGGGACTCCTCTACAGCATTGTGGGCTATGGGGACTCCTCTACAGCATTGTGGGCTATGGGGACTTCTCTACAGCATTGTGGGCTATGGGGACTTCTCTACAGCATTGTGGGCTATGGGGACTCCTCTACAGCATTGTGGGCTATGGGGACTCCTCTACAGCATTGTGGGCTATGGGGACTCCTCTACAGCATTGTAAACTATGGGGACTCCTCTACAGCATTGTACACTATGGGGACTCCTCTACAGCATTGTGGGCTATGGGGACTCCTCTACAGCATTGTGGGCTATGGGGACTCCTCTACAGCATTGTGGGCTATGGGAACTCCTCTACAGCATTGTAAACTATGGGGACTCCTCTACAGCATTGTGGGCTATGGGGACTCCTCTACAGCATTGTGGGCTATGGGGACTCCTCTACAGCATTGTGGGCTATGGGAACTCCTCTACAGCATTGTAAACTATGGGGACTCCTCTACAGCATTGTGGGCTATGGGACTCCTCTACAGCATTGTGGGCTATGGGGACTCATCTACAGCATTATAAACTATGGGGACTCCTCTACAGCATTGTGGGCTATGGGGACTCCTCTACAGCATTGTAAACTATGGGGACTCCTCTACAGCATTGTAAACTATGGGGACTCCTCTACAGCATTGTAAACTATGGGGACTCCTCTACAGCATTGTAAACTATGGGGACTCCTCTACAGCATTGTAAACTATGGGGACTCCTCTACAGCATTGTGGGCTATGGGGACTCCTCTACAGCATTGTGGGCTATGGGGACTCCTCTACAGCATTGTGGGCTATGGGGACTCCTCTACAGCATTGTGGGCTATGGGGACTCCTCTACAGCATTGTAAACTATGGGGACTCCTCTACAGCATTGTAAACTATGGGGACTCCTCTACAGCATTGTGGGCTATGGGGACTCCTCTATAGCATTGTGGTCTATGGGGACTCCTCTACAGCATTGCGGGCTATGGGGACTCCTCTACAGCATTGTGGGCTATGGGGACTCCTCTACAGCATTGTGGGCTATGGGGACTCCTCTACAGCATTGTAAACTATGGGGACTCCTCTACAGCATTGTGGGCTATGGGGACTCCTCTACAGCATTGTAAACTATGGGGACTCCTCTACAGCATTGTAAACTATGGGGACTCCTCTACAGCATTGTAAACTATGGGGACTCCTCTACAGCATTGTGGGCTATGGGGACTCCTCTACAGCATTGTGGGCTATGGGGACTCCTCTACAGCATTGTGGGCTATGGGGACTCCTCTACAGCATTGTGGGCTATGGGGACTCCTCTACAGCATTGTAAACTATGGGGACTCCTCTACAGCATTGTAAACTATGGGGACTCCTCTACAGCATTGTGGGCTATGGGGACTCCTCTATAGCATTGTGGTCTATGGGGACTCCTCTACAGCATTGCGGGCTATGGGGACTCCTCTACAGCATTGTGGGCTATGGGGACTCCTCTACAGCATTGTGGGCTATGGGGACTCCTCTACAGCATTGTGGGCTATGGGGACTCCTCTACAGCATTGTAAACTATGGGGTCTCCTCTACAGCATTGTGGGCTATGGGGACTACTCTGCAGCATTGTGGGCTATGGGAACTCCTCTACAGCATTGTGGGCTATGGGGACTCCTCTACAGCATTGTGGGCTATGGGGACTCCTCTACAGCATTGTAAACTATGGGGACTCCTCTACAGCATTGCAAACTATGGGGACTCCTCTGCAGCATTGTGGGCTATGGGGACTCCTCTACAGCGTTGTCGGCTATGCGGGCTCCTCTACAGCATTGTAAACTATGCGGGCTCCTCTACAGCATTGTAAACTATGGGGACTCCTCTACAGCATTGTACACTATGGGGACTCCTCTACAGCATTGTGGGCTATGGGGACTCCTCTACAGCATTGTGGGCTATGGGAACTCCTCTACAGCATTGTAAACTATGGTGACTCCTCTACAGCATTGTGGGCTATGGGGACTCCTCTACAGCATTGTGGGCTATGGGGACTCCTCTACAGCATTGTGGGCTATGGGGACTTCTCTACAGCATTGTGGGCTATGGGGACTTCTCTACAGCATTGTGGGCTATGGGGACTCCTCTACAGCATTGTGGGCTATGGGGACTCCTCTACAGCATTGTAAACTATGGGGACTCCTCTACAGCATTGTACACTATGGGGACTCCTCTACAGCATTGTAAACTATGGGGACTCTTCTACAGCATTGTAAACTATGGGGACTCCTCTACGGCATTGTAAACTATGGGGACTCCTCTACAGCATTGTAAACTATGGGGACTCCTCTACAGCATTGTAAACTATGGGGACTCCTCTACAGCATTGTGGGCTATGGGGACTCCTCTACAGCATTGTGGGCTATGGGGACTCCTCTACAGCATTGTGGGCTATGGGGACTTCTCTACAGCATTGTGGGCTATGGGGACTCCTCTACAGCATTGTGGGCTATGGGGACTCCTCTACAGCATTGTAAACTATGGGGACTCCTCTACAGCATTGTACACTATGGGGACTCCTCTACAGCATTGTGGGCTATGGGGACTCCTCTACAGCATTGTGGGCTATGGGGACTCCTCTACAGCATTGTGGGCTATGGGAACTCCTCTACAGCATTGTAAACTATGGGGACTCCTCTACAGCATTGTGGGCTATGGGGACTCCTCTACAGCATTGTGGGCTATGGGGACTCCTCTACAGCATTGTGGGCTATGGGGACTCCTCTACAGCATTGTGGGCTATGGGAACTCCTCTACAGCATTGTGGGCTATGGGGACTCCTCTACAGCATTGTAAACTATGGGGACTCTTCTACAGCATTGTAAACTATGGGGACTCCTCTACGGCATTGTAAACTATGGGGACTCCTCTACAGCATTGTAAACTATGGGGACTCCTCTACAGCATTGTAAACTATGGGGACTCCTCTACAGCATTGTGGGCTATGGGGACTCCTCTACAGCATTGTAAACTATGGGGACTCCTCTACAGCATTGTGGGCTATGGGGACTCCTCTACAGCATTGTAAACTATGGGGACTCCTCTACAGCATTGTAAACTATGGGGACTCCTCTACAGCATTGTGGGCTATGGGGACTCCTCTACAGCATTGTAAACTATGGGGACTACTCTACCGCATTGTGGGCTATGGGGACTCCTCTATAGCATTGTGGGGTATGGGGACTCCTCTACAGCATTGTGGGCTTTGGGGACTCCTCTACAGCATTGTGGGCTATGGGGACTCCTCAGTGGCGTAGCTAAGGAGCTGTGGGCCCCGATGCGAGTTTTACAATGGGGCCCCCCAGGCACTCTATACATAACAATTGATACGGCGCACCAAAACCTGCCAATGGCAACTACAGTGTCAGAGGTGCAAGAAGGGGATGGGGAACAGCTTGTTAATGATCACCACTATTCAAAGTATATATAGAAGTGATTATTACCAGCACAGGACCAATAGAGAACTAATACTGTAGTTGAGGGAGGCCCTTCGGGGCCCCTCTGGCCCAAGGGCCCCGATGCGGTCGCTACCGCTGCACCCCCTATTGCTACGCCCCTGGGACTCCTCTACAGCATTGTGGGCTATGGGCACTCCTCTACAGCATTTTGGGCTATGGGGACTCCTCTACAGCATTGTGGGCTATGGGGACTCCTCTACAGCATTGTGGGCTATGGGGACTCCTCTACAGCATTGTGGGCTATGGGGACTCCTCTTCAGCATTGTGGGCTATGGGAACTCCTCTACAGCATTTTGGGCTATGGGGATTCCTCTACAGCATTGTGGGCTATGGGGACTCCTCTACAGCATTGTGGGCTATGGGGACTCCTCTACAGCATTGTGGGCTATGGGGACTCCTCTACAGCATTGTAAACTATGGGGACTCCTCTACAGCATTGTGGGCTATGGGGACTCCTCTACAGCATTGTGGGCAATGGGGACTCCTCTACAGCATTGTGGGCTATGGGGACTCCTCTACAGCATTTTGGGCTATGGGGATTCCTCTACAGCATTGTGGGCTATGGGGACTCCTCTACAGCATTTTGGGCTATGGGGATTCCTCTACAGCATTGTGGGCTATGGGGACTCCTCTACAGCATTTTGGGCTATGGGGATTCCTCTACAGCATTGTGGGCTATGGGGACTCCTCTACAGCATTGTGGGCTATGGGACTCCTCTACAGCATTGTAAACTATGGGGACTCCTCTACAGCATTGTGGGCTATGGGGACTACTCTGCAGCATTGTGGGCTATGGGGACTCCTCTACAGCATTGTGGGCTATGGGGACTCCTCTACAGCATTGTGGGCTATGGGGACTAGTCTGCAGCATTGTGGGCTATGGGAACTCCTCTACAGCATTGTGGGCTATGGGGACTCCTCTACAGCATTGTAAACTATGGGGACTCCTCTACAGCATTGTGGGCTATGGGGACTAGTCTGCAGCATTGTGGGCTATGGGAACTCCTCTACAGCATTGTGGGCTATGGGGACTGCTCTACAGCATTATAAACTATGGGGACTCCTCTACAGCATTGTTGGCTATGGGGACTTCTCTACAGCATTGTGGGCTATGGGGACTCCTCTACAGCATTGTAAACTATGGGGACTCCTCTACAGCATTGTGGGCTATGGGGACTCCTCTACAGCATTGTGGGCTATGGGGACTCCTCTACAGCATTGTGGGCTATGGGAACTCCTCTACAGCATTGTAAACTATGGGGGCTCCTCTACAGCATTGTGGGCTATGGGGACTCCTCTACAGGATTGTGGGCTACGGGGACTCCTCTGCAGCATTGTAAACTATTGGGACTCCTCTACAGCATTGTGGGCTATGGGGACTCCTCTACAGCATTGTGGGCTATGGGAAGTCCTCTACAGCATTGTAAACTATGGGGACTCCTATACAGCATTGTGGGCTATGGGGACTCCTCTACAGCATTGTGGGCTATGGGGACTCCTCTACAGCATTGTAAACTATGGGGACTCCTCTACAGCATTGTAAACTATGGGGACTCCTCTACAGCATTGTACACTATGGGGACTCCTCTACAGCATTGTGGGCTATGGGGACTCCTCTACAGCATTGTGGGCTATGGGGACTCCTCTACAGCATTGTGGGCTATGGGAACTCCTCTACAGCATTGTAAACTATGGGGACTCCTCTACAGCATTGTGGGCTATGGGGACTCCTCTACAGCATTGTGGGCTATGGGGACTCCTCTACAGCATTGTGGGCTATGGGAACTCCTCTACAGCATTGTAAACTATGGGGACTCCTCTACAGCATTGTGGGCTATGGGACTCCTCTACAGCATTGTGGGCTATGGGGACTCATCTACAGCATTATAAACTATGGGGACTCCTCTACAGCATTGTGGGCTATGGGGACTCCTCTACAGCACTGTAAACTATGGGGACTCCTCTACAGCATTGTAAACTATGGGGACTCCTCTACAGCATTGTAAACTATGGGGACTCCTCTACAGCATTGTGGGCTATGGGGACTCCTCTACAGCATTGTGGGCTATGGGGACTCCTCTACAGCATTGTAAACTATGGGGACTCCTCTACAGCATTGTAAACTATGGGGACTCCTCTACAGCATTGTGGGCTATGGGGACTCCTCTATAGCATTGTGGTCTATGGGGACTCCTCTACAGCATTGTGGGCTATGGGGACTCCTCTACAGCATTGTGGGCTATGGGGACTCCTCTACAGCATTGTGGGCTACGGGGACTCCTCTACAGCATTGTGGGCTATGGGGACTCCTCTACAGCATTGTAAACTATGGGGACTCCTCTACAGCATTGTGGGCTATGGGGACTACTCTGCAGCATTGTGGGCTATGGGAACTCCTCTACAGCATTGTGGGCTATGGGGACTCCTCTACAGCATTGTGGGCTATGGGGACTCCTCTACAGCATTGTGGGCTATGGGGACTCCTCTACAGCATTGTGGGCTATGGGGACTCCTCTACAGCATTGTAAACTATGGGGGCTCCTCTACAGCATTGTGGGCTATGGGGACTCCTCTACAGCATTGTGGGCTATGGGAACTCCTCTACAGCATTGTGGGCTATGGGGACTCCTCTACAGGATTGTGGGCTACGGGGACTCCTCTGCAGCATTGTAAACTATGGGGACTCCTCTACAGCATTGTGGGCTATGGGGACTACTCTGCAGCATTGTGGGCTATGGGAGCTCCTCTACAGCATTGTGGGCTATGGGGACTCCTCTACAGCATTGTGGGCTATGGGGACTCCTCTACAGCATTGTGGGCTATGGGGGACTCCTCTACAGCATTGTGGGCTATGGGGACTCCTCTACAGCATTGTAAACTATGGGGGCTCCTCTACAGCATTGTGGGCTATGGGGACTCCTCTACAGCATTGTGGGCTATGGGAACTCCTCTACAGCATTGTGGGCTATGGGGACTCCTCTACAGGATTGTGGGCTACGGGGACTCCTCTGCAGCATTGTAAACTATTGGGACTCCTCTACAGCATTGTGGGCTATGGGGACTCCTCTACAGCATTGTGGGCTATGGGAAGTCCTCTACAGCATTGTAAACTATGGGGACTCCTATACAGCATTGTGGGCTATGGGGACTCCTCTACAGCATTGTGGGCTATGGGGACTCCTCTACAGCATTGTAAACTATGGGGACTCCTCTACAGCATTGTAAACTATGGGGACTCCTCTACAGCATTGTACACTATGGGGACTCCTCTACAGCATTGTGGGCTATGGGGACTCCTCTACAGCATTGTGGGCTATGGGAACTCCTCTACAGCATTGTAAACTATGGGGACTCCTCTACAGCATTGTGGGCTATGGGGACTCCTCTACAGCATTGTGGGCTATGGGGACTCCTCTACAGCATTGTGGGCTATGGGAACTCCTCTACAGCATTGTAAACTATGGGGACTCCTCTACAGCATTGTGGGCTATGGGGACTCCTCTACAGCATTGTGGGCTATGGGGACTCCTCTACAGCATTGTGGGCTATGGGAACTCCTCTACAGCATTGTAAACTATTGGGACTCCTCTACAGCATTGTGGGCTATGGGGACTCCTCTACAGCATTGTGGGCTATGGGAAGTCCTCTACAGCATTGTAAACTATGGGGACTCCTATACAGCATTGTGGGCTATGGGGACTCCTCTACAGCATTGTGGGCTATGGGGACTCCTCTACAGCATTGTAAACTATGGGGACTCCTCTACAGCATTGTAAACTATGGGGACTCCTCTACAGCATTGTACACTATGGGGACTCCTCTACAGCATGGTGGGGTATGGGGACTCCTCTACAGCATTGTGGGCTATGGGGACTCCTCTACAGCATTGTGGGCTATGGGGACTCCTCTACAGCATTGTGGGCTATGGGAACTCCTCTACAGCATTGTAAACTATGGGGACTCCTCTACAGCATTGTGGGCTATGGGGACTCCTCTACAGCACTGTGGGCTATGGGACTCCTCTACAGCATTGTGGGCTATGGGGACTCATCTACAGCATTATAAACTATGGGGACTCCTCTACAGCATTGTGGGCTATGGGGACTCCTCTACAGCACTGTAAACTATGGGGACTCCTCTACAGCATTGTAAACTATGGGGACTCCTCTACAGCATTGTAAACTATGGGGACTCCTCTACAGCATTGTGGGCTATGGGGACTCCTCTACAGCATTGTGGGCTATGGGGACTCCTCTACAGCATTGTAAACTATGGGGACTCCTCTACAGCATTGTAAACTATGGGGACTCCTCTACAGCATTGTGGGCTATGGGGACTCCTCTATAGCATTGTGGTCTATGGGGACTCCTCTACAGCATTGTGGGCTATGGGGACTCCTCTACAGCATTGTGGGCTATGGGGACTCCTCTACAGCATTGTGGGCTACGGGGACTCCTCTACAGCATTGTGGGCTATGGGGACTCCTCTACAGCATTGTAAACTATGGGGACTCCTCTACAGCATTGTGGGCTATGGGGACTACTCTGCAGCATTGTGGGCTATGGGAACTCCTCTACAGCATTGTGGGCTATGGGGACTCCTCTACAGCATTGTGGGCTATGGGGACTCCTCTACAGCATTGTAAACTATGGGGACTCCTCTACAGCATTGCAAACTATGGGGACTCCTCTGCAGCATTGTGGGCTATGGGGACTCCTCTACAGCGTTGTGGGCTATGGGGACTCCTCTACAGCATTGTAAACTATGGGGACTCCTCTACAGCATTGTGGGCTATGGGGACTCCTCTACAGAAATGTAAACTATGGAGACTCCTCTACAGCATTGTAAACTATGGGGACTCCTCTACAGCATTGTACACTATGGGGACTCCTCTACAGCATTGTGGGCTATGGGGACTCCTCTACAGCATTGTGGGCTATGGGAACTCCTCTACAGCATTGTAAACTATGGGGACTCCTCTGCAGCATTGTGGGCTATGGGGACTTCTCTACAGCATTGTGGGCTATGGGGACTCCTCTACAGCATTGTAAACTATGGGGACTCCTCTACAGCATTGTAAACTATGGGGACTCCTCTACAGCATTGTAAACTATGGGGACTCCTCTACAGCATTGTGGGCTATGGGGACTCCTCTACAGCATTGTGGGCTATGGGAACTCCTCTACAGCATTGTAAACTATGGGGACTCCTCTACAGCATTGTACACTATGGGGACTCCTCTACAGCATTGTGGGCTATGGGGACTCCTCTATAGCATTGTGGTCTATGGGGACTCCTCTACAGCATTGTGGGCTATGGGGACTCCTCTACAGCATTGTGGGCTATGGGGACTCCTCTACAGCACTGTGGGCTATGGGACTCCTCTACAGCATTGTGGGCTATGGGGACTCATCTACAGCATTATAAACTATGGGGACTCCTCTACAGCATTGTGGGCTATGGGGACTCCTCTACAGCACTGTAAACTATGGGGACTCCTCTACAGCATTGTAAACTATGGGGACTCCTCTACAGCATTGTAAACTATGGGGACTCCTCTACAGCATTGTGGGCTATGGGGACTCCTCTACAGCATTGTGGGCTATGGGGACTCCTCTACAGCATTGTAAACTATGGGGACTCCTCTACAGCATTGTAAACTATGGGGACTCCTCTACAGCATTGTGGGCTATGGGGACTCCTCTATAGCATTGTGGTCTATGGGGACTCCTCTACAGCATTGTGGGCTATGGGGACTCCTCTACAGCATTGTGGGCTATGGGGACTCCTCTACAGCATTGTGGGCTACGGGGACTCCTCTACAGCATTGTGGGCTATGGGGACTCCTCTACAGCATTGTAAACTATGGGGACTCCTCTACAGCATTGTGGGCTATGGGGACTACTCTGCAGCATTGTGGGCTATGGGAACTCCTCTACAGCATTGTGGGCTATGGGGACTCCTCTACAGCATTGTGGGCTATGGGGACTCCTCTACAGCATTGTAAACTATGGGGACTCCTCTACAGCATTGCAAACTATGGGGACTCCTCTGCAGCATTGTGGGCTATGGGGACTCCTCTACAGCGTTGTGGGCTATGGGGACTCCTCTACAGCATTGTAAACTATGGGGACTCCTCTACAGCATTGTGGGCTATGGGGACTCCTCTACAGAAATGTAAACTATGGAGACTCCTCTACAGCATTGTAAACTATGGGGACTCCTCTACAGCATTGTACACTATGGGGACTCCTCTACAGCATTGTGGGCTATGGGGACTCCTCTACAGCATTGTGGGCTATGGGAACTCCTCTACAGCATTGTAAACTATGGGGACTCCTCTGCAGCATTGTGGGCTATGGGGACTTCTCTACAGCATTGTGGGCTATGGGGACTCCTCTACAGCATTGTAAACTATGGGGACTCCTCTACAGCATTGTAAACTATGGGGACTCCTCTACAGCATTGTAAACTATGGGGACTCCTCTACAGCATTGTGGGCTATGGGGACTCCTCTACAGCATTGTGGGCTATGGGAACTCCTCTACAGCATTGTAAACTATGGGGACTCCTCTACAGCATTGTACACTATGGGGACTCCTCTACAGCATTGTGGGCTATGGGGACTCCTCTATAGCATTGTGGTCTATGGGGACTCCTCTACAGCATTGTGGGCTATGGGGACTCCTCTACAGCATTGTGGGCTATGGGGACTCCTCTACAGCACTGTGGGCTATGGGACTCCTCTACAGCATTGTGGGCTATGGGGACTCATCTACAGCATTATAAACTATGGGGACTCCTCTACAGCATTGTGGGCTATGGGGACTCCTCTACAGCACTGTAAACTATGGGGACTCCTCTACAGCATTGTAAACTATGGGGAGTCCTCTACAGCATTGTAAACTATGGGGACTCCTCTACAGCATTGTGGGCTATGGGGACTCCTCTACAGCATTGTGGGCTATGGGGACTCCTCTACAGCATTGTAAACTATGGGGACTCCTCTACAGCATTGTAAACTATGGGGACTCCTCTACAGCATTGTGGGCTATGGGGACTCCTCTATAGCATTGTGGTCTATGGGGACTCCTCTACAGCATTGTGGGCTATGGGGACTCCTCTACAGCATTGTGGGCTATGGGGACTCCTCTACAGCATTGTGGGCTACGGGGACTCCTCTACAGCATTGTGGGCTATGGGGACTCCTCTACAGCATTGTAAACTATGGGGACTCCTCTACAGCATTGCAAACTATGGGGACTCCTCTGCAGCATTGTGGGCTATGGGGACTCCTCTACAGCGTTGTGGGCTATGGGGACTCCTCTACAGCATTGTAAACTATGGGGACTCCTCTACAGCATTGTGGGCTATGGGGACTCCTCTACAGAAATGTAAACTATGGAGACTCCTCTACAGCATTGTAAACTATGGGGACTCCTCTACAGCATTGTACACTATGGGGACTCCTCTACAGCATTGTGGGCTATGGGGACTCCTCTACAGCATTGTGGGCTATGGGAACTCCTCTACAGCATTGTAAACTATGGGGACTCCTCTGCAGCATTGTGGGCTATGGGGACTTCTCTACAGCATTGTGGGCTATGGGGACTCCTCTACAGCATTGTAAACTATGGGGACTCCTCTACAGCATTGTAAACTATGGGGACTCCTCTACAGCATTGTAAACTATGGGGACTCCTCTACAGCATTGTGGGCTATGGGGACTCCTCTACAGCATTGTGGGCTATGGGAACTCCTCTACAGCATTGTAAACTATGGGGACTCCTCTACAGCATTGTACACTATGGGGACTCCTCTACAGCATTGTGGGCTATGGGGACTCCTCTATAGCATTGTGGTCTATGGGGACTCCTCTACAGCATTGTGGGCTATGGGGACTCCTCTACAGCATTGTGGGCTATGGGGACTCCTCTACAGCACTGTGGGCTATGGGACTCCTCTACAGCATTGTGGGCTATGGGGACTCATCTACAGCATTATAAACTATGGGGACTCCTCTACAGCATTGTGGGCTATGGGGACTCCTCTACAGCACTGTAAACTATGGGGACTCCTCTACAGCATTGTAAACTATGGGGACTCCTCTACAGCATTGTAAACTATGGGGACTCCTCTACAGCATTGTGGGCTATGGGGACTCCTCTACAGCATTGTGGGCTATGGGGACTCCTCTACAGCATTGTAAACTATGGGGACTCCTCTACAGCATTGTAAACTATGGGGACTCCTCTACAGCATTGTGGGCTATGGGGACTCCTCTATAGCATTGTGGTCTATGGGGACTCCTCTACAGCATTGTGGGCTATGGGGACTCCTCTACAGCATTGTGGGCTATGGGGACTCCTCTACAGCATTGTGGGCTACGGGGACTCCTCTACAGCATTGTGGGCTATGGGGACTCCTCTACAGCATTGTAAACTATGGGGACTCCTCTACAGCATTGTGGGCTATGGGGACTACTCTGCAGCATTGTGGGCTATGGGAACTCCTCTACAGCATTGTGGGCTATGGGGACTCCTCTACAGCATTGTGGGCTATGGGGACTCCTCTACAGCATTGTAAACTATGGGGACTCCTCTACAGCATTGCAAACTATGGGGACTCCTCTGCAGCATTGTGGGCTATGGGGACTCCTCTACAGCGTTGTGGGCTATGGGGACTCCTCTACAGCATTGTAAACTATGGGGACTCCTCTACAGCATTGTGGGCTATGGGGACTCCTCTACAGAAATGTAAACTATGGAGACTCCTCTACAGCATTGTAAACTATGGGGACTCCTCTACAGCATTGTACACTATGGGGACTCCTCTACAGCATTGTGGGCTATGGGGACTCCTCTACAGCATTGTGGGCTATGGGAACTCCTCTACAGCATTGTAAACTATGGGGACTCCTCTGCAGCATTGTGGGCTATGGGGACTTCTCTACAGCATTGTGGGCTATGGGGACTCCTCTACAGCATTGTAAACTATGGGGACTCCTCTACAGCATTGTGGGCTATGGGGACTCCTCTACAGAAATGTAAACTATGGAGACTCCTCTACAGCATTGTAAACTATGGGGACTCCTCTACAGCATTGTACACTATGGGGACTCCTCTACAGCATTGTGGGCTATGGGGACTCCTCTACAGCATTGTGGGCTATGGGAACTCCTCTACAGCATTGTAAACTATGGGGACTCCTCTACAGCATTGTGGGCTATGGGGACTCCTCTACAGCATTGTGGGCTATGGGGACTCCTCTACAGCATTGTGGGCTATGGGGACTCCTCTACAGCATTGTGGGCTATGGGGACTTCTCTACAGCATTGTGGGCTATGGGGACTCCTCTACAGCATTGTGGGCTATGGGGACTCCTCTACAGCATTGTACACTATGGGGACTCCTCTACAGCATTGTGGGCTATGGGGACTCCTCTACAGCATTGTAAACTATGGGGACTCCTCTACAGCATTGTAAACTATGGGGACTCCTCTACAGCATTGTAAACTATGGGGACTCCTCTACAGCATTGCAAACTATGGGGACTCCTCTGCAGCATTGTGGGCTATGGGGACTCCTCTACAGCGTTGTCGGCTATGGGGACTTCTCTACAGCATTGTGGGCTATGGGGACTCCTCTACAGCAATGTAAACTATGCGGGCTCCTCTACAGCATTGTAAACTATGGGAACTCCTCTACAGCATTGTACACTATGGGGACTCCTCTACAGCATTGTGGGCTATGGGGACTCCTCTACAGCATTGTGGGCTATGGGAACTCCTCTACAGCATTGTAAACTATGGGGACTCCTCTACAGCATTGTGGGCTATGGGGACTCCTCTACAGCATTGTGGGCTATGGGGACTCTTCTACAGCATTGTGGGCTATGGGGACTTCTCTACAGCATTGTGGGCTATGGGGACTCCTCTACAGCATTGTGGGCTATGGAGACTCCTCTACAGCATTGTAAACTATGGGGACTCCTCTACAGCATTGTGGGCTATGGGGACTCCTCTACAGCATTGTGGGCTATGGGGACTCCTCTACAGCATTGTGGGCTATGGGGACTCCTCTACAGCATTGTACACTATGGGGACTCCTCTACAGCATTGTGGGCTATGGGGACTCCTCTACAGCATTGTGGGCTATGGGAACTCCTCTACAGCATTGTAAACTATGGGGACTCCTCTACAGCATTGTGGGCTATGGGGACTCCTCTACAGCATTGTGGGCTATGGGGACTCCTCTACAGCATTGTGGGCTATGGGGACTTCTCTACAGCATTGTGGGCTATGGGGACTCCTCTACAGCATTGTGGGCTATGGGGACTCCTCTACAGCATTGTAAACTATGGGGACTCCTCTACAGCATTGTACACTATGGGGACTCCTCTACAGCATTGTGGGTTATGGGGACTCCTCTACAGCATTGTGGGCTATGGGGACTCCTCTACAGCATTGTGGGCTATGGGAACTCCTCTACAGCATTGTAAACTATGGGGACTCCTCTACAGCATTGTGGGCTATGGGGACTCCTCTACAGCATTGTGGGCTATGGGGACTCCTCTACAGCATTGTGGGCTATGGGGACTCCTCTACAGCATTGTGGGCTATGGGAACTCCTCTACAGCATTGTAAACTATGGGGACTCCTCTACAGCATTGTGGGCTATGGGAACTCCTCTACAGCATTGTAAACTATGGGGACTCCTCTACAGCATTGTGGGCTATGGGACTCCTCTACAGCATTGTGGGCTATGGGGACTCCTCTACAGCATTGTAAACTATGGGGACTCTTCTACAGCATTGTAAACTATGGGGACTCCTCTACAGCATTGTAAACTATGGGGACTCCTCTACAGCATTGTAAACTATGGGGACTCCTCTACAGCATTGTAAACTATGGGGACTCCTCTACAGCATTGTGGGCTATGGGGACTCCTCTATAGCATTGTGGGCTATGGGGACTCCTCTACAGCATTGTGGGCTATGGGGACTCCTCTACAGCATTGTGGGCTATGGGGACTCCTCTACAGCATTGTAAACTATGGGGACTCCTCTACCGCATTGTGGGCTATGGGGACTCCTCTATAGCATTGTAAACTATGGGGACTCCTCTACAGCATTGTGGGCTATGGGGACTCCTCTACAGCATTGTGGGCTATGGGGACTCCTCTACAGCATTGTGGGCTATGGGGACTCCTCTACAGCATTGTAAACTATGGGGACTCCTCTACAGCATTGTGGGCTATGGGGACTCCTCTACAGCATTGTGGGCTATGGGGACTCCTCTACAGCATTGTGGGCTACGGGGACTCCTCTACAGCATTGTGGGCTATGGGGACTCCTCTACAGCATTGTAAACTATGGGGACTCCTCTACAGCATTGTGGGCTATGGGGACTACTCTGCAGCATTGTGGGCTATGGGAACTCCTCTACAGCATTGTGGGCTATGGGGACTCCTCTACAGCATTGTGGGCTATGGGGACTCCTCTACAGCATTGTAAACTATGGGGACTCCTCTACAGCATTGCAAACTATGGGGACTCCTCTGCAGCATTGTGGGCTATGGGGACTCCTCTACAGCGTTGTCGGCTATGGGGACTTCTCTACAGCATTGTGGGCTATGGGGACTCCTCTACAGCATTGTAAACTATGGGGACTCCTCTACAGCATTGTGGGCTATGGGGACTCCTCTACAGCAATGTAAACTATGCGGGCTCCTCTACAGCATTGTAAACTATGGGGACTCCTCTACAGCATTGTACACTATGGGGACTCCTCTACAGCATTGTGGGCTATGGGGACTCCTCTACAGCATTGTGGGCTATGGGAACTCCTCTACAGCATTGTAAACTATGGGGACTCCTCTACAGCATTGTGGGCTATGGGGACTCCTCTACAGCATTGTGGGCTATGGGGACTCCTCTACAGCATTGTGGGCTATGGGGACTACTCTACAGCATTGTAAACTATGGGGACTCCTGTACAGCATTGTGGGCTATGGGGACTCCTCTACAGCATTGTGGGCTATGGGAACTCCTCTACAGCATTGTAAACTATGGGGACTCCTCTACAGCATTGTGGGCTATGGGGACTCCTCTACAGCATTGTGGGCTATGGGGACTCCTCTACAGCATTGTAAACTATGGGGACTCCTCTACAGCATTGTGGGCTATGGGAACTCCTCTACAGCATTGTAAACTATGGGGACTCCTCTACAGCATTGTGGGCTATGGGACTCCTCTACAGCATTGTGGGCTATGGGGACTCCTCTACAGCATTGTAAACTATGGGGACTCCTCTACAGCATTGTGGGCTATGGGGACTCCTCTACAGCATTGTAAACTATGGGGACTCTTCTACAGCATTGTAAACTATGGGGACTCCTCTACAGCATTGTACACTATGGGGACTCCTCTACAGCATTGTGGGCTATGGGGACTCCTCTACAGCATTGTGGGCTATGGGAACTCCTCTACAGCATTGTAAACTATGGGGACTCCTCTACAGCATTGTGGGCTATGGAGACTCCTCTACAGCATTGTGGGCTATGGGAACTCCTCTACAGCATTGTAAACTATGGGGACTCCTCTACAGCATTGTGGGCTATGGGGACTCCTCTACAGCATTGTGGGCTATGGGGACTCCTCTACAGCATTGTGGGCTATGGGACTCCTCTACAGCATTGTGGGCTATGGGGACTCCTCTACAGCATTGTAAACTATGGGGACTCCTCTACAGCATTGTGGGCTATGGGGACTCCTCTACAGCATTGTGGGCTATGGGGACTCCTCTACAGCATTGTGGGCTATGGGGACTCCTCTACAGCATTGTAAACTATGGGGACTCCTCTACAGCATTGTGGGCTATGGGGACTCCTCTACAGCATTGTAAACTATGGGGACTCTTCTACAGCATTGTAAACTATGGGGACTCCTCTACAGCATTGTAAACTATGGGGACTCCTCTACAGCATTGTAAACTATGGGGACTCCTCTACAGCATTGTAAACTATGGGGACTCCTCTACAGCATTGTGGGCTATGGGGACTCCTCTACAGCATTGTGGGCTATGGGGACTCCTCTACAGCATTGTAAACTATGGGGACTCCTCTACCGCATTGTAAACTATGGGGACTCCTCTACAGCATTGTGGGCTATGGGGACTCCTCTATAGCATTGTGGTCTATGGGGACTCCTCTACAGCATTGTGGGCTATGGGGACTCCTCTACAGCATTGTGGGCTATGGGGACTCCTCTACAGCATTGTGGGCTATGGGGACTCTTCTACAGCATTGTGGGCTATGGGGACTCCTCTACAGCATTGTAAACTATGGGGACTCCTCTACAGCATTGTGGGCTATGGGGACTCCTCTATAGCATTGTGGGCTATGGGGACTCCTCTACAGCATTGTGGGCTATGGGGACTCCTCTACAGCATTGTGGGCTATGGGGACTCCTCTACAGCATTGTGGGCTATGGGGACTCTTCTACAGCATTGTGGGCTATGGGGACTCCTCTACAGCATTGTAAACTATGGGGACTCCTCTACAGCATTGTGGGCTATGGGGACTCCTCTACAGCATTGTGGGCTATGGGGACTCCTCTACAGCATTGTGGGCTATGGGAACTCCTCTACAGCATTGTAAACTATGGGGACTCCTCTACAGCATTGTGGGCTATGGGGACTCCTCTACAGCATTGTGGGCTATGGGGACTGCACTACAGCATTGTGGGCTATGGGGACTCCTCTACAGCATTGTGGGCTATGGGGACTCCTCTACAGCATTGTGGGCTATGGGGACTGCACTACAGCATTGTGGGCTATGGGGACTCCTCTACAGCATTGTGGGCTATGGGACTCCTCTACAGCATTGTGGGCTATGGGGACTCCTCTACAGCATTGTGGGCTATGGGGACTGCACTACAGCATTGTGGGCTATGGGGACTCCTATACAGCATTGTGGGCTATGGGGACTCCTCTACAGCATTGTGGGCTATGGGGACTCCTCTACAGCATTGTGGGCTATGGGAACTCCTCTACAGCATTGTAAACTATGGGGACTCCTCTACAGCATTGTGGGCTATGGGAACTCCTCTACAGCATTGTAAACTATGGGGACTCCTCTACAGCATTGTGGGCTATGGGGACTCCTCTACAGCATTGTGGGCTATGGGGACTCCTCTACAGCATTGTGGGCTATGGGGACTCCTCTACAGCATTGTGGGCTATGGGGACTCCTCTACAGCATTGTGGGCTATGGGGACTCCTCTACAGCATTGTAAACTATGGGGACTCCTCTACAGCACTGTGGGCTATGGGGACTCCTCTACAGCATTGTGGGCTATGGGGACTCCTCTACAGCATTGTAAACTATGGGGACTCCTCTACAGCATTGTGGGCTATGGGGACTCCTCTACAGCATTGTAAACTATGGGGACTCTTCTACAGCATTGTAAACTATGGGGACTCCTCTACAGCATTGTAAACTATGGGGACTCCTCTACAGCATTGTAAACTATGGGGACTCCTCTACAGCATTGTAAACTATGGGGACTCCTCTACAGCATTGTGGGCTATGGGGACTCCTCTATAGCATTGTGGGCTATGGGGACTCCTCTACAGCATTGTGGGCTATGGGGACTCCTCTACAGCATTGTGGGCTATGGGGACTCCTCTACAGCATTGTAAACTATGGGGACTCCTCTACCGCATTGTGGGCTATGGGGACTCCTCTATAGCATTGTGGGCTATGGGGACTCCTCTACAGCATTGTGGGCTATGGGGACTCCTCTACAGCATTGTGGGCTATGGGGACTCCTCTACAGCATTGTAAACTATGGGGACTCCTCTACAGCATTGTGGGCTATGGGGACTCCTCTACAGCATTGTGGGCTATGGGGACTCCTCTACAGCATTGTGGGCTACGGGGACTCCTCTACAGCATTGTGGGCTATGGGGACTCCTCTACAGCATTGTGGGCTATGGGGACTCCTCTACAGCATTGTAAACTATGGGGACTCCTCTACAGCATTGTGGGCTATGGGGACTCCTCTACAGCATTGTAAACTATGGGGACTCCTCTACAGCATTGTGGGCTATGGGGACTCCTCTACAGCATTGTGGGCTATGGGGACTCCTCTACAGCATTGTGGGCTACGGGGACTCCTCTACAGCATTGTGGGCTATGGAGACTCCTCTACAGCATTGTAAACTATGGGGACTCCTCTACAGCATTGTGGGCTATGGGGACTACTCTGCAGCATTGTGGGCTATGGGAACTCCTCTACAGCATTGTGGGCTATGGGGACTCCTCTACAGCATTGTGGGCTATGGGGACTCCTCTACAGCATTGTAAACTATGGGGACTCCTCTACAGCATTGCAAACTATGGGGACTCCTCTGCAGCATTGTGGGCTATGGGGACTCCTCTACAGCGTTGTCGGCTATGGGGACTCCTCTACAGCGTTGTCGGCTATGGGGACTTCTCTACAGCATTGTGGGCTATGGGGACTCCTCTACAGCATTGTAAACTATGGGGACTCCTCTACAGCATTGTGGGCTATGGGGACTCCTCTACAGCAATGTAAACTATGCGGGCTCCTCTACAGCATTGTAAACTATGGGGACTCCTCTACAGCATTGTACACTATGGGGACTCCTCTACAGCATTGTGGGCTATGGGGACTCCTCTACAGCATTGTGGGCTATGGGAACTCCTCTACAGCATTGTAAACTATGGGGACTCCTCTACAGCATTGTGGGCTATGGGGACTCCTCTACAGCATTGTGGGCTATGGGGACTCCTCTACAGCATTGTGGGCTATGGGGACTACTCTACAGCATTGTAAACTATGGGGACTCCTCTACAGCATTGTGGGCTATGGGGACTCCTCTACAGCATTGTGGGCTATGGGAACTCCTCTACAGCATTGTAAACTATGGGGACTCCTCTACAGCATTGTGGGCTATGGGGACTCCTCTACAGCATTGTGGGCTATGGGGACTCCTCTACAGCATTGTAAACTATGGGGACTCCTCTACAGCATTGTGGGCTATGGGAACTCCTCTACAGCATTGTAAACTATGGGGACTCCTCTACAGCATTGTGGGCTATGGGACTCCTCTACAGCATTGTGGGCTATGGGGACTCCTCTACAGCATTGTAAACTATGGGGACTCCTCTACAGCATTGTGGGCTATGGGGACTCCTCTACAGCATTGTAAACTATGGGGACTCTTCTACAGCATTGTAAACTATGGGGACTCCTCTACAGCATTGTACACTATGGGGACTCCTCTACAGCATTGTGGGCTATGGGGACTCCTGTACAGCATTGTGGGCTATGGGGACTCCTCTACAGCATTGTGGGCTATGGGAACTCCTCTACAGCATTGTAAACTATGGGGACTCCTCTACAGCATTGTGGGCTATGGGGACTCCTCTACAGCATTGTGGGCTATGGGAACTCCTCTACAGCATTGTAAACTATGGGGACTCCTCTACAGCATTGTGGGCTATGGGGACTCCTCTACAGCATTGTGGGCTATGGGAACTCCTCTACAGCATTGTAAACTATGGGGACTCCTCTACAGCATTGTACACTATGGGGACTCCTCTACAGCATTGTGGGCTATGGGGACTCCTCTATAGCATTGTGGTCTATGGGGACTCCTCTACAGCATTGTGGGCTATGGGGACTCCTCTACAGCATTGTGGGCTATGGGGACTCCTCTACAGCATTGTGGGCTATGGGGACTCTTCTACAGCATTGTGGGCTATGGGGACTCCTCTACAGCATTGTAAACTATGGGGACTCCTCTACAGCATTGTGGGCTATGGGGACTCCTCTATAGCATTGTGGGCTATGGGGACTCCTCTACAGCATTGTGGGCTATGGGGACTCCTCTACAGCATTGTGGGCTATGGGGACTCCTCTACAGCATTGTGGGCTATGGGGACTCTTCTACAGCATTGTGGGCTATGGGGACTCCTCTACAGCATTGTAAACTATGGGGACTCCTCTACAGCATTGTGGGCTATGGGGACTCCTCTACAGCATTGTGGGCTATGGGGACTCCTCTACAGCATTGTGGGCTATGGGACTCCTCTACAGCATTGTGGGCTATGGGGACTCCTCTACAGCATTGTGGGCTATGGGGACTGCACTACAGCATTGTGGGCTATGGGGACTCCTATACAGCATTGTGGGCTATGGGGACTCCTCTACAGCATTGTGGGCTATGGGGACTCCTCTACAGCATTGTAGGTAATAGGATTTGCGACAGACGATAAATCTGCATAATATGTGTGATGCTCTCATGTTAATGTGGTAACACACCTCTGAGGAATGCCATGAAGATTGAGGAAAATCTGGTGGGAAAAATTTGTCAACTGCTAGCAAGATGTACATAATAAAGTGGCTGGCGCAATATAGCAATTTCATTGTGCTTTTTTTTGGTTTATGTGTTAGCATATCATTTGGTAATCACTAGTCCCCAAACTATCAAATAATTAATGCAGCAAATGTTACCTCTAACCCATGAAATTCAGCAAACGTTACCCCCAACACATGCAGTGAAGCAAACGTTACCTCTGACACATGCAGTGAAGCAAACGTTACCTCTGACACATGAAATGCAGCAAACGTTACCTCTGACACATGAAATGCAGCAAACGTTACCTCTGACAGATGAAATGCAGCAAACGTTACCTCTGACACATGCAATGAGACCAACGTAAAATGCAACAAACATTACCTCCTACACGTGCTAAAATGCAGCAGACATTACCTCCACCACATGTGAAATGCACATACATTACCCCACATATATGAAAGGCAGATATAAAAACTTGCCAGGAGACCCTACATCCAGAAAATGTCCGAGGTAAAGCGGGATGTCTGATCACCGTACCTCATGTAGACTAGTGCCATTGATTATTCATCACAGGTACAGGTTACGCTGGTACTTATAGTGCCACACACACAGGCTATGCTGGCACTTGTAGTGCATCACACTCAGACTAAGCTGGCACTCGTAGTGCCACACACACAGGCTATGCTGGCACTTGTAGTGCCACACACACAGGCTATGCTGACAGTTGTAGTGCCACACACACAGGCTATGCTGACACTTGTTGGCTGTCTGCCCACTGTGCTAAGTAAGGAACCCCATTGCAACAGGCAGTCACTGATAATACTGGTGGTGTGCATGGACCGGGAGGGACGGTTTGCTATGTGCCCCTTGAACTCTGGCTCCCTAGGCACGGGACTTGAGGGCCTTCCCACAAATACGGCCTTGGGCCAATTAACGGAGGGGAAAATCACAAGCAATCTGACACAGCCAATATAATCTTTCAGAAATGCAGATGTATGAACAATTGTTTGTCATTGATTGGCATGATCTAATCGATCATGCGGTCAATTGATTGTACCATTAATGGGCACCTTACATCACCCCTTTGAAGTCTGGTCACTGGTTCCCCCTCTTGTATGTCATACAATCGGTTGTGTGAGATTTATACCATACTGGATTGAGGGAACTGATTGGACTGGTTTGGTGTTTCAGATACTCAGACGGTATTAAATCTCATGGAGCAGACGCTGGCCCTGGATGACACGCTGCGTGTCAAAGCCGAGAATCTCATCCGCATCTTCCAGAGCAACTTGTTCCAGGCTCTGCTGGGTAAGAATGCAAGTCCCGCCTTCCATTACTATGCGAGTCCCGCCTCACATTACTATGTGAATCCCACCTCTCAAAACCCCGCCTCGCATTGGCATATAAACCCCACCTCTTATTAGTATGTGAATCCCACCTCTCATTAGTATGTAAACCCCACCTCTCAATAATATGTTAACCCCACCTTTCATTAGTATGTAAACCCCACCTCTCATTAATATGTAAATCCCGCCTCTCATTAGTATGAGAATCCCACCTTCCATTAGTATGTGAATCCCGCCTCTCATTAATATGTAAATCCTGCCTCTCATTACTTTGTAAACCCTGCCTCTCATTGTTATGTAAACCCCGCCTCTTATTAGTATTTCAATCCCACCTCTCATTAATATGTGACTACCATCTCTTATTATGTAAACTCCGCCTCTCATTAGTATGTAAACCCCACCTCTCATTAGTATGTGAATTCTGCCTCTCATTAGTATGTAAACCCCACCTCTCATTAATATGTAAATTTTGCTGCTCTTTCATATGTAAACCCTGCCTCTCATTAATATGTGAATTCTGCCCCTCGTTAGTATGTGAATTATTTTTCTCATTAGTATGTAAACCCCGCCTGTCATTAATATGTGATTCCCACCACTTATCAGTAAGTGAATCCCGCCTCTTATCAGTAAGTGAACCCCGCCTCTTATCAGTAAGTGAACCCCGCCTCTTATCAGTAAGTGAACCCCGCCTCTTATCAGTAAGTGAACCCCGCCTCTTATCAGTAAGTGAATTCCGCCTCTTATCAGTAAGTGAACCCCGCCTCTTATCAGAAAGTGAACCCCGCCTCTTATCAGTAAGTGAATCCCGCCTCTCATCAGTAAGTGAATCCCGCCTCTTATCAGTAAGTGAACCCCGCCTCTTATCAGTAAGTGAACCCCGCCTCTTATCAGTAAGTGAACCCCGCCTCTTATCAGTAAGTGAACCCCGCCTCTTATAAATAAGTGAACCCCGCCTCTTATCAGTAAGTGAACCCCGCCTCTTATCAGTAAGTGAACCCCGCCTCTTATCAGTAAGTGAACCCCGCCTCTCATCAGTAAGTGAACCCCGCCTCTTATCAGTAAGTGAACCCCGCCTCTTATCAGTAAGTGAACCCCGCCTCATATCAGTAAGTGAACCCCGCCTCTCATCAGTAAGTGAATCCCGCCTCTTATCAGTAAGTGAACCCCGCCTCTTATCAGTAAGTGAACCCCGCCTCTCATCAGTAAGTGAATCCCTCCTCTCAACAGTAAGTGAACCCCGCCTCTTATCAGTAAGTGAACCCCGCCTCTTATCAGTAAGTGAACCCCGCCTCATATCAGTAAGTGAACCCCGCCTCTTATCAGTAAGTGAACCCCGCCTCCTATCAGTAAGTGAATCCCGCCTCTCAACAGTAAGTGAATCCCGCCTCTCATCAGTAAGTGAACCCCGCCTCTCATCAGTAAGTGAACCCCGCCTCTCATCAGTAAGTGAACCACGCCTCTTATCAGAAAGTGAACCTCGCCTCTTATCAGTAAGTGAACCCCGCCTCTTATCAGTAAGTGAACCCCGCCTCTCATCAGTAAGTGAATCCCGCCTCTCATTAGTAAGTGAATCCCGCCTCTCATCAGTAAGTGAATCCCGCCTCTCATCAGTAAGTGAATCCCGCCTCTCATCAGTAAGTGAATCCCGCCTCTCATCAGTAAGTGAATCCCGCCTCTCATCAGTAAGTGAACCCCGCCTCTCAACAGTAAGTGCATCCCGCCTCTCATCAGTAAGTGAACCCCGCCTCTCATCAGTAAGTGAACCCCGCCTCTCATCAGTAAGTGAACCCCGCTTCTTATCAGTAAGGGAACCCCGCCTCTTATCAGTAAGTGAACCCCGCCTCTTATCAGTAAGTGAACCCCGCCTCTCATCAGTAAGTGAATCCCGCCTCTCATCAGTAAGTGAACCCCGCCTCTCATCAGTAAGTGAATCCCGCCTCTCAACAGTAAGTGAATCCCGCCTCTCATCAGTAAGTGAACCCCGCCTCTCATCAGTAAGTGAACCCCGCCTCTCATCAGTAAGTGAACCACGCCTCTCATCAGTAAGTGAACCACGCCTCTTATCAGAAAGTGAACCCCGCCTCTTATCAGTAAGTGAACCCCGCCTCTCATCAGTAAGTGAATCCCGCCTCTCATCAGTAAGTGAATCCCGCCTCTCATCCGTAAGTGAATCCTGCCTCTCATCAGTAAGTGAACCCCGCCTCTCATCAGTAAGTGAATCCCGCCTCTCATCAGTAAGTGAATCCCGCCTCTCAACAGTAAGTGAATCCCGCCTCTCATCAGTAAGTGAACCCCGCCTCTCATCAGTAAGTGAACCCCGCCTCTCATCAGTAAGTGAACCACGCCTCTCATTAGTAAGTGAACCACGCCTCTTATCAGAAAGTGAACCCCGCCTCTTATCAGTAAGTGAACCCCGCCTCTCATCAGTAAGTGAATCCCGCCTCTCATCAGTAAGTGAATCCCGCCTCTCATCCGTAAGTGAATCCTGCCTCTCATCAGTAAGTGAACCCCGCCTCTCATCAGTAAGTGAACCCCGCCTCTCATCAGTAAGTGAATCCCGCCTCTCATCAGTAAGTGAACCCCGCCTCTCATCAGTAAGTGAACCCCGCCTCTCAACAGTAAGTGCATCCCGCCTCTCATCAGTAAGTGAACCCCGCCTCTCATCAGTAAGTGAACCCCGCCTCTCATCAGTAAGTGAACCCCGCCTCTCATCAGTAAGTGAACCCCGCCTCTCATCAGTAAGTGAACCCCGCCTCTTATCAGAAAGTGAACCCCGCCTCTTATCAGTAAGTGAACCCCGCCTCTCATCAGTAAGTGAATCCCGCCTCTCATCAGTAAGTGAACCCCGCCTCTTATCAGTAAGTGAACCCCGCCTCTCATCAGTAAGTGAATCCCTCCTCTCAACAGTAAGTGAATCCCGTCTCTCATCAGTAAGTGAATCCCGCCTCTCATCAGTAAGTGCATCCCGCCTCTCAACAGTAAGTGAATCCCGCCTCTCATCAGTAAGTGAACCCCGCCTCTTATCAGTAAGTGAACCCCGCCTCTCATCAGTAAGTGAACCACGCCTCTCATCAGTAAGTGAACCACGCCTCTTATCAGAAAGTGAACCCCACCCCTTATCAGTAAGTGAACCCCGCCTCTCATCAGTAAGTGAATCCCGCCTCTCATCCGTAAGTGAATCCCGCCTCTCATCAGTAAGTGAACCCCGCCTCTCATCAGTAAGTGAACCCCGCCTCTCATCAGTAAGTGAATCCCGCCTCATATCAGTAAGTGAATCCCGCCTCTCATCAGTAAGTGAACCCCGCCTCTCAACAGTAAGTGCATCCCGCCTCTCATCAGTAAGTGAACCCCGCCTCTCATCAGTAAGTGAATCCCGCCTCTTATCAGTAAGTGAATCCCGCCTCTTATCAGTAAGTGAACCCCGCCTCTTATCAGAAAGTGAACCCCGCCTCTTATCAGTAAGTGAACCCCGCCTCTCATCAGTAAGTGAATCCCGCCTCTCATTAGTAAGTGAATCCCGCCTCATATCAGTATGTGAATCCCGCCTCTCATCAGTAAGTGAACCCCGCCTCTCAACAGTAAGTGCATCCCGCCTCTCATCAGTAAGTGAACCCCGCCTCTCATCAGTAAGTGAACCCCGCCTCTCATCAGTAAGTGAACCCCGCTTCTTATCAGTAAGGGAACCCCGCCTCTTATCAGTAAGTGAACCCCGCCTCTCATCAGTAAGTGAACCCCGCCTCTCATCAGTAAGTGAACCCCGCCTCTTATCAGAAAGTGAACCCCGCCTCTTATCAGTAAGTGAACCCCGCCTCTCAACAGTAAGTGAATCCCGTCTCTCATCAGTAAGTGAATCCCGCCTCTCATCAGTAAGTGAATCCCGCCTCTCATCAGTAAGTGAATCCCGCCTCTCATCAGTAAGTGAATCCCGCCTCTCATCAGTAAGTGAATCCCGCCTCTCATCAGTAAGTGAATCCCGCCTCTCAACAGTAAGTGAATCCCGCCTCTCATCAGTAAGTGAACCCCGCCTCTCATCAGTAAGTGAACCCCGCCTCTCATCAGTAAGTGAACCACGCCTCTTATCAGAAAGTGAACCTCGCCTCTTATCAGTAAGTGAACCCCGCCTCTTATCAGTAAGTGAACCCCGCCTCTCATCAGTAAGTGAATCCCGCCTCTCATTAGTAAGTGAATCCCGCCTCATATCAGTATGTGAATCCCGCCTCTCATCAGTAAGTGAACCCCGCCTCTCAACAGTAAGTGCATCCCGCCTCTCATCAGTAAGTGAACCCCGCCTCTCATCAGTAAGTGAACCCCGCCTCTCATCAGTAAGTGAACCCCGCTTCTTATCAGTAAGGGAACCCCGCCTCTTATCAGTAAGTGAACCCCGCCTCTCATCAGTAAGTGAACCCCGCCTCTCATCAGTAAGTGAACCCCGCCTCTTATCAGAAAGTGAACCCCGCCTCTTATCAGTAAGTGAACCCCGCCTCTCAACAGTAAGTGAATCCCGTCTCTCATCAGTAAGTGAATCCTGCCTCTCATTAGTAAGTGAATCCCGCCTCTCATCAGTAAGTGAATCCCGCCTCTCAACAGTAAGTGAATCCCGCCTCTCATCAGTAAGTGAACCCCGCCTCTCATCAGTAAGTGAACCCCGCCTCTCATCAGTAAGTGAACCACGCCTCTCATCAGTAAGTGAACCACGCCTCTTATCAGAAAGTGAACCTCGCCTCTTATCAGTAAGTGAACCCCGCCTCTCATCAGTAAGTGAATCCCGCCTCTCATCCGTAAGTGAATCCTGCCTCTCATCAGTAAGTGAACCCCGCCTCTCATCAGTAAGTGAACCCCGCCTCTCATCAGTAAGTGAATCCCGCCTCTCAACAGTAAGTGAATCCCGCCTCTCATCAGTAAGTGAATCCCGCCTCTCAACAGTAAGTGAATCCCGCCTCTCATCAGTAAGTGAACCCCGCCTCTTATCAGTAAGTGAACCCCGCCTCTCATCAGTAAGTGAACCACGCCTCTCATCAGTAAGTGAACCACGCCTCTTATCAGAAAGTGAACCCCGCCTCTTATCAGTAAGTGAACCCCGCCTCTCATCAGTAAGTGAATCCCGCCTCTCATCCGTAAGTGAATCCCGCCTCTCATCAGTAAGTGAACCCCGCCTCTCATCAGTAAGTGAACCCCGCCTCTCATCAGTAAGTGAATCCCGCCTCATATCAGTAAGTGAATCCCGCCTCATATCAGTATGTGAATCCCGCCTCTCATCAGTAAGTGAACCCCGCCTCTCAACAGTAAGTGCATCCCGCCTCTCATCAGTAAGTGAACCCCGCCTCTCATCAGTAAGTGAACCCCGCCTCTCATCCGTAAGTGAACCCCGCCTCTTATCAGTAAGTGAACCCCGCCTCTCATCAGTAAGTGAACCCCGCCTCATATCAGTAAGTGAATCCCGCCTCATATCAGTATGTGAATCCCGCCTCTCATCAGTAAGTGAACCCCGCCTCTCAACAGTAAGTGCATCCCGCCTCTCATCAGTAAGTGAACCCCGCCTCTCATCAGTAAGTGAACCCCGCCTCTCATCAGTAAGTGAACCCCGCCTCTCATCAGTAAGTGAACCCCGCCTCTCATCAGTAAGTGAACCCCGCCTCTTATCAGTAAGTGAACCCCGCCTCTTATCAGAAAGTGAACCCCGCCTCTTATCAGTAAGTGAACCCTACCTCTTATCAGTAAGTGAACCCCGCCTCTCATCAGTAAGTGAACCCCGCCTCTTATCAGTAAGTGAACCCCGCCTCTCATCAGTAAGTGAATCCCTCCTCTCAACAGTAAGTGAATCCCGCCTCATATCAGTAAGTGAACCCCGCCTCTTATCAGTAAGTGAACCCCGCCTCCTATCAGGAAGTGAATCCCGCCTCTTATCAGTAAGTGAACCCCGCCTCTCATCAGTAAGTGAACCCCGTCTCTCATCAGTAAGTGAACCCCGCCTCTCATCAGTAAGTGAACCCCGTCTCTCATCAGTAAGTGAATCCCGCCTCTCATCCGTAAGTGAATCCTGCCTCTCATCAGTAAGTGAACCCCGCCTCTCATCAGTAAGTGAACCCCGCCTCTCATCAGTAAGTGAATCCCGCCTCTCAACAGTAAGTGAATCCCGCCTCTCATCAGTAAGTGAATCCCGCCTCTCAACAGTAAGTGAATCCCGCCTCTCATCAGTAAGTGAACCCCGCCTCTTATCAGTAAGTGAACCCCGCCTCTCATCAGTAAGTGAACCACGCCTCTCATCAGTAAGTGAACCACGCCTCTTATCAGAAAGTGAACCCCGCCTCTTATCAGTAAGTGAACCCCGCCTCTCATCAGTAAGTGAATCCCGCCTCTCATCCGTAAGTGAATCCCGCCTCTCATCAGTAAGTGAACCCCGCCTCTCATCAGTAAGTGAACCCCGCCTCATATCAGTAAGTGAATCCCGCCTCATATCAGTATGTGAATCCCGCCTCTCATCAGTAAGTGAACCCCGCCTCTCAACAGTAAGTGCATCCCGCCTCTCATCAGTAAGTGAACCCCGCCTCTCATCAGTAAGTGAACCCCGCCTCTCATCAGTAAGTGAACCCCGCCTCTCATCAGTAAGTGAACCCCGCCTCTTATCAGTAAGTGAACCCCGCCTCTTATCAGAAAGTGAACCCCGCCTCTTATCAGTAAGTGAACCCTACCTCTTATCAGTAAGTGAACCCCGCCTCTCATCAGTAAGTGAACCCCGCCTCTTATCAGTAAGTGAACCCCGCCTCTCATCAGTAAGTGAATCCCTCCTCTCAACAGTAAGTGAATCCCGCCTCATATCAGTAAGTGAACCCCGCCTCTTATCAGTAAGTGAACCCCGCCTCCTATCAGTAAGTGAATCCCGCCTCTTATCAGTAAGTGAACCCCGCCTCTCATCAGTAAGTGAACCCCGTCTCTCATCAGTAAGTGAATCCCGCCTCTCATCAGTAAGTGAATCCCGCCTCATATCAGTAAGTGAATCCCGCCTCTCATCAGTAAGTGAACCCCGCCTCTCATCAGTAAGTGAACCCCGCCTCTTATCAGTAAGTGAATCCCGCCTCATATCAGTAAGTGAACCCCGCCTCTTATCAGTAAGTGAACCCCGCCTCCTATCAGTAAGTGAACCCCGCCTCTCATCAGTAAGTGAACCCCGTCTCTCATCAGTAAGTGAATCCCGCCTCTCATCAGTAAGTGAATCCCGCCTCATATCAGTAAGTGAATCCCGCCTCTCATCAGTAAGTGAACCCCGTCTCTCATCAGTAAGTGAATCCCGCCTCTCATCAGTAAGTGAATCCCGCCTCATATCAGTAAGTGAACCCCGCCTCTTATCAGTAAGTGAACCCCGCCTCCTATCAGTAAGTGAATCCCGCCTCTTATCAGTAAGTGAATCCCGCCTCTTATCAGTAAGTGAACCCCGCCTCTCATCAGTAAGTGAACCACGCCTCTCATCAGTAAGTGAACCACGCCTCTTATCAGAAAGTTAACCCCGCCTCTTATCAGTAAGTGAACCCCGCCTCTCATCAGTAAGTGAATCCCGCCTCTCATCCGTAAGTGAATCCCGCCTCTCATCAGTAAGTGAACCCCGCCTCTCATCAGTAAGTGAACCCCGCCTCTCATCAGTAAGTGAATCTCGCCTCATATCAGTAAGTGAATCCCGCCTCATATCAGTATGTGAATCCCGCCTCTCATCAGTAAGTGAACCCCGCCTCTCATCAGTAAGTGAACCCCGCCTCTTATCAGTAAGTGAACCCCGCCTCTTATCAGTAAGTGAATCCCGCCTCTCATCAGTAAGTGAATCCCGCCTCTCATCAGTAAGTGAACCCCGCCTCTTATCAGTAAGTGAATCCCGCCTCTCATAAGTAAGTGAATCCCGCCTCTCAACAGTAAGTGCATCCCGCCTCTCATCAGTAAGTGAATCCCGCCTCTCATCAGTAAGTGAACCCCGCCTCTCATCAGTAAGTGAATCCCGCCTCTCATCAGTAAGTGAACCCCGCCTCTCATCAGTAAGTGAACCCCGCCTCTCATCAGTTAGTGAATCCCGCCTCTCATCAGTAAGTGAATCCCGCCTCTCATCAGTAAGTGAATCCCGCCTCTCATCAGTAAGTGAATCCCGCCTCTCAACAGTAAGTGAATCCCGCCTCTCATCAGTAAGTGAATCCCGCCTCTCATCAGTAAGTGAATCCCGCCTCTCATCAGTAAGTGAACCCCGCCTCTCATCAGTAAGTGAGCCCCGCCTCTCATCAGTAAGTGAACCACGCCTCTTATCAGTAACTGAGTCCCGCCTCTTATCAGTAAGTGAACCCCGCCTCTCATCAGTAAGTGAATCCCGACACTTATGAACCCCGCCTCTCATCAGTAAGTGAATCCCACCTCTCATCAGTAAGTGAATCCCGTCTCTCATCAGTAAGTGAATCCCGCCTCTCATCAGTAAGTGAATCCCGCCTCTCAACAGTAAGTGAATCCCGCCTCTCATCAGTAAGTAAACCCCGCCTCTCATCAGTAAGTGAACCCCGCCTCTCATCAGTAAGTGAACCACGCCTCTTATCAGAAAGTGAACCTCGCCTCTTATCAGTAAGTGAACCCCGCCTCTTATCAGTAAGTGAACCCCGCCTCTCATCAGTAAGTGAATCCCGCCTCTCATTAGTAAGTGAATCCCGCCTCATATCAGTATGTGAATCCCGCCTCTCATCAGTAAGTGAACCCCGCCTCTCAACAGTAAGTGCATCCCGCCTCTCATCAGTAAGTGAACCCCGCCTCTCATCAGTAAGTGAACCCCGCCTCTCATCAGTAAGTGAACCCCGCTTCTTATCAGTAAGGGAACCCCGCCTCTTATCAGTAAGTGAACCCCGCCTCTCATCAGTAAGTGAACCCCGCCTCTCATCAGTAAGTGAACCCCGCCTCTTATCAGAAAGTGAACCCCGCCTCTTATCAGTAAGTGAACCCCGCCTCTCAACAGTAAGTGAATCCCGTCTCTCATCAGTAAGTGAATCCCGCCTCTCATCAGTAAGTGAATCCCGCCTCTCATCAGTAAGTGAATCCCGCCTCTCATCAGTAAGTGAACCACGCCTCTTATCAGAAAGTGAACCTCGCCTCTTATCAGTAAGTGAACCCCGCCTCTCATCAGTAAGTGAACCCCGCCTCTCATCAGTAAGTGAATCCCGCCTCTCATTAGTAAGTGAATCCCGCCTCATATCAGTATGTGAATCCCGCCTCTCATCAGTAAGTGAACCCCGCCTCTCAACAGTAAGTGCATCCCGCCTCTCATCAGTAAGTGAACCCCGCCTCTCATCAGTAAGTGAACCCCGCCTCTCATCAGTAAGTGAACCCCGCTACTTATCAGTAAGGGAACCCCGCCTCTTATCAGTAAGTGAACCCCGCCTCTCATCAGTAAGTGAACCCCGCCTCTCATCAGTAAGTGAACCCCGCCTCTTATCAGAAAGTGAACCCCGCCTCTTATCAGTAAGTGAACCCCGCCTCTCAACAGTAAGTGAATCCCGTCTCTCATCAGTAAGTGAATCCCGCCTCTCATCAGTAAGTGAATCCCGCCTCTCATCAGTAAGTGAATCCCGCCTCTCAACAGTAAGTGAATCCCGCCTCTCATCAGTAAGTGAACCCCGCCTCTCATCAGTAAGTGACCCACGCCTCTCATCAGTAAGTGAACCACGCCTCTTATCAGAAAGTGAACCTCGCCTCTTATCAGTAAGTGAACCCCGCCTCTCATCAGTAAGTGAATCCCGCCTCTCAACAGTAAGTGAATCCCGCCTCTCATCAGTAAGTGAATCCCGCCTCTCAACAGTAAGTGAATCCCGCCTCTCATCAGTAAGTGAACCCCGCCTCTTATCAGTAAGTGAACCCCGCCTCTCATCAGTAAGTGAACCACGCTTCTCATCAGTAAGTGAACCACGCCTCTTATCAGAAAGTGAACCCCGCCTCTTATCAGTAAGTGAACCCCGCCTCTCATCAGTAAGTGAATCCCGCCTCTCATCCGTAAGTGAATCCCGCCTCTCATCAGTAAGTGAACCCCGCCTCTCATCAGTAAGTGAACCCCGCCTCATATCAGTAAGTGAATCCCGCCTCATATCAGTATGTGAATCCCGCCTCTCATCAGTAAGTGAACCCCGCCTCTCAACAGTAAGTGCATCCCGCCTCTCATCAGTAAGTGAACCCCGCCTCTCATCAGTAAGTGAACCCCGCCTCTCATCAGTAAGTGAACCCCGCCTCTCATCAGTAAGTGAACCCCGCCTCTCATCAGTAAGTGAACCCCGCCTCTTATCAGTAAGTGAACCCCGCCTCTTATCAGAAAGTGAACCCCGCCTCTTATCAGTAAGTGAACCCTACCTCTTATCAGTAAGTGAACCCCGCCTCTCATCAGTAAGTGAACCCCGCCTCTTATCAGTAAGTGAACCCCGCCTCTCATCAGTAAGTGAATCCCTCCTCTCAACAGTAAGTGAATCCCGCCTCATATCAGTAAGTGAACCCCACCTCTTATCAGTAAGTGAACCCCGCCTCCTATCAGTAAGTGAATCCCGCCTCTTATCAGTAAGTGAACCCCGCCTCTCATCAGTAAGTGAACCCCGTCTCTCATCAGTAAGTGAACCCCGCCTCTCATCAGTAAGTGAACCCCGTCTCTCATCAGTAAGTGAATCCCGCCTCTCATCCGTAAGTGAATCCTGCCTCTCATCAGTAAGTGAACCCCGCCTCTCATCAGTAAGTGAACCCCGCCTCTCATCAGTAAGTGAATCCCGCCTCTCAACAGTAAGTGAATCCCGCCTCTCATCAGTAAGTGAATCCCGCCTCTCAACAGTAAGTGAATCCCGCCTCTCATCAGTAAGTGAACCCCGCCTCTTATCAGTAAGTGAACCCCGCCTCTCATCAGTAAGTGAACCACGCCTCTCATCAGTAAGTGAACCACGCCTCTTATCAGAAAGTGAACCCCGCCTCTTATCAGTAAGTGAACCCCGCCTCTCATCAGTAAGTGAATCCCGCCTCTCATCCGTAAGTGAATCCCGCCTCTCATCAGTAAGTGAACCCCGCCTCTCATCAGTAAGTGAACCCCGCCTCATATCAGTAAGTGAATCCCGCCTCATATCAGTATGTGAATCCCGCCTCTCATCAGTAAGTGAACCCCGCCTCTCAACAGTAAGTGCATCCCGCCTCTCATCAGTAAGTGAACCCCGCCTCTCATCAGTAAGTGAACCCCGCCTCTCATCAGTAAGTGAACCCCGCCTCTCATCAGTAAGTGAACCCCGCCTCTTATCAGTAAGTGAACCCCGCCTCTTATCAGAAAGTGAACCCCGCCTCTTATCAGTAAGTGAACCCTACCTCTTATCAGTAAGTGAACCCCGCCTCTCATCAGTAAGTGAACCCCGCCTCTTATCAGTAAGTGAACCCCGCCTCTCATCAGTAAGTGAATCCCTCCTCTCAACAGTAAGTGAATCCCGCCTCATATCAGTAAGTGAACCCCGCCTCTTATCAGTAAGTGAACCCCGCCTCCTATCAGTAAGTGAATCCCGCCTCTTATCAGTAAGTGAACCCCGCCTCTCATCAGTAAGTGAACCCCGTCTCTCATCAGTAAGTGAATCCCGCCTCTCATCAGTAAGTGAATCCCGCCTCATATCAGTAAGTGAATCCCGCCTCTCATCAGTAAGTGAACCCCGCCTCTCATCAGTAAGTGAACCACGCCTCTTATCAGTAAGTGAATCCCGCCTCATATCAGTAAGTGAACCCCGCCTCTTATCAGTAAGTGAACCCCGCCTCCTATCAGTAAGTGAACCCCGCCTCTCATCAGTAAGTGAACCCCGTCTCTCATCAGTAAGTGAATCCCGCCTCTCATCAGTAAGTGAATCCCGCCTCATATCAGTAAGTGAACCCCGTCTCTCATCAGTAAGTGAATCCCGCCTCTCATCAGTAAGTGAATCCCGCCTCATATCAGTAAGTGAACCCCGCCTCTTATCAGTAAGTGAACCCCGCCTCCTATCAGTAAGTGAACCCCGCCTCTTATCAGTAAGTGAATCCCGCCTCTTATCAGTAAGTGAACCCCGCCTCTCATCAGTAAGTGAACCACGCCTCTCATCAGTAAGTGAACCACGCCTCTTATCAGAAAGTTAACCCCGCCTCTTATCAGTAAGTGAACCCCGCCTCTCATCAGTAAGTGAATCCCGCCTCTCATCCGTAAGTGAATCCCGCCTCTCATCAGTAAGTGAACCCCGCCTCTCATCAGTAAGTGAACCCCGCCTCTCATCAGTAAGTGAATCTCGCCTCATATCAGTAAGTGAATCCCGCCTCATATCAGTATGTGAATCCCGCCTCTCATCAGTAAGTGAACCCCGCCTCTCATCAGTAAGTGAACCCCGCCTCTTATCAGTAAGTGAACCCCGCCGCTTATCAGTAAGTGAATCCCGCCTCTCATCAGTAAGTGAATCCCACCTCTCATCAGTAAGTGAACCCCGCCTCTTATCAGTAAGTGAATCCCGCCTCTCATAAGTAAGTGAATCCCGCCTCTCAACAGTAAGTGCATCCCGCCTCTCATCAGTAAGTGAATCCCGCCTCTCATCAGTAAGTGAACCCCGCCTCTCATCAGTAAGTGAATCCCGCCTCTCATCAGTAAGTGAACCCCGCCTCTCATCAGTAAGTGAACCCCGCCTCTCATCAGTTAGTGAATCCCGCCTCTCATCAGTAAGTGAATCCCGCCTCTCATCAGTAAGTGAATCCCGCCTCTCATCAGTAAGTGAATCCCGCCTCTCAACAGTAAGTGAATCCCGCCTCTCATCAGTAAGTGAATCCCGCCTCTCATCAGTAAGTGAATCCCGCCTCTCATCAGTAAGTGAACCCCGCCTCTCATCAGTAAGTGAGCCCCGCCTCTCATCAGTAAGTGAACCACGCCTCTTATCAGTAACTGAGTCCCGCCTCTTATCAGTAAGTGAACCCCGCCTCTCATCAGTAAGTGAATCCCGCCACTTATGAACCCCGCCTCTCATCAGTAAGTGAATCCCACCTCTCATCAGTAAGTGAATCCCGCCTCTCATCAGTAAGTGAACCCCGCCTCTTATCAGTAAGTGAACCCCGCCTCTTATCAGTAAGTGAATCCCGCCTCATATCAGTAAGTGAACCCCGCCTCTTATCAGAAAGTGAACCCCGCCTCTTATCAGTAAGTGAATCCCGCCTCTCATCAGTAAGTGAACCCCGCCTCTTATCAGTAAGTGAATCCCGCCTCTCAACAGTAAGTGCATCCCGCCTCTTATCAGTAAGTGAACCCCGCCTCTCATCAGTAAGTGAATCCCGCCTCTCATTAGTAAGTGAATCCCGCCTCTCATCAGTAAGTGAACCCCGCCTCTCATCAGTAAGTGAACCCCGCCTCTCATCAGTAAGTGAACCACGCCTCTCATCAGTAAGTGAACCACGCCTCTTATCAGAAAGTTAACCCCGCCTCTTATCAGTAAGTGAACCCCGCCTCTCATCAGTAAGTGAATCCCGCCTCTCATCCGTAAGTGAATCCCGCCTCTCATCAGTAAGTGAACCCCGCCTCTCATCAGTAAGTGAACCCCGCCTCTCATCAGTAAGTGAATCTCGCCTCATATCAGTAAGTGAATCCCGCCTCATATCAGTATGTGAATCCCGCCTCTCATCAGTAAGTGAACCCCGCCTCTCAACAGTAAGTGCATCCCGCCTCTCATCAGTAAGTGAACCCCGCCTCTCATCAGTAAGTGAACCCCGCCTCTCATCAGTAAGTGAACCCCGCCTCTCATCAGTAAGTGAACCCCGCCTCTTATCAGTAAGTGAACCCCGCCTCTTATCAGAAAGTGAACCCCGCCTCTTATCAGTAAGTGAACCCTACCTCTTATCAGTAAGTGAACCCCGCCTCTCATCAGTAAGTGAACCCCGCCTCTTATCAGTAAGTGAACCCCGCCTCTCATCAGTAAGTGAATCCCTCCTCTCAACAGTAAGTGAATCCCGCCTCATATCAGTAAGTGAACCCCGCCTCTTATCAGTAAGTGAACCCCGCCTCCTATCAGTAAGTGAATCCCGCCTCTTATCAGTAAGTGAACCCCGCCTCTCATCAGTAAGTGAACCCCGTCTCTCATCAGTAAGTGAATCCCGCCTCTCATCAGTAAGTGAATCCCGCCTCATATCAGTAAGTGAATCCCGCCTCTCATCAGTAAGTGAACCCCGCCTCTCATCAGTAAGTGAACCACGCCTCTTATCAGTAAGTGAATCCCGCCTCATTTCAGTAAGTGAACCCCGCCTCTTATCAGTAAGTGAACCCCGCCTCCTATCAGTAAGTGAACCCCGCCTCTCATCAGTAAGTGAACCCCGTCTCTCATCAGTAAGTGAATCCCGCCTCTCATCAGTAAGTGAATCCCGCCTCATATCAGTAAGTGAATCCCGCCTCTCATCAGTAAGTGAACCCCGTCTCTCATCAGTAAGTGAATCCCGCCTCTCATCAGTAAGTGAATCCCGCCTCATATCAGTAAGTGAACCCCGCCTCTTATCAGTAAGTGAACCCCGCCTCCTATCAGTAAGTGAATCCCGCCTCTTATCAGTAAGTGAATCCCGCCTCTTATCAGTAAGTGAACCCCGCCTCTCATCAGTAAGTGAACCACGCCTCTCATCAGTAAGTGAACCACGCCTCTTATCAGAAAGTTAACCCCGCCTCTTATCAGTAAGTGAACCCCGCCTCTCATCAGTAAGTGAATCCCGCCTCTCATCCGTAAGTGAATCCCGCCTCTCATCCGTAAGTGAATCCCGCCTCTCATCAGTAAGTGAACCCCGCCACTCATCAGTAAGTGAACCCCGCCTCTCATCAGTAAGTGAATCTCGCCTCATATCAGTAAGTGAATCCCGCCTCATATCAGTATGTGAATCCCGCCTCTCATCAGTAAGTGAACCCCGCCTCTCATCAGTAAGTGAACCCCGCCTCTTATCAGTAAGTGAACCCCGCCTCTTATCAGTAAGTGAATCCCGCCTCTTATCAGTAAGTGAATCCCGCCTCTCATCAGTAAGTGAATCCCACCTCTCATCAGTAAGTGAACCCCGCCTCTTATCAGTAAGTGAATCCCGCCTCTCATAAGTAAGTGAATCCCGCCTCTCAACAGTAAGTGCATCCCGCCTCTCATCAGTAAGTGAATCCCGCCTCTCATCAGTAAGTGAACCCCGCCTCTCATCAGTAAGTGAATCCCGCCTCTCATCAGTAAGTGAACCCCGCCTCTCATCAGTAAGTGAACCCCGCCTCTCATCAGTTAGTGAATCCCGCCTCTCATCAGTAAGTGAATCCCGCCTCTCATCAGTAAGTGAATCCCGCCTCTCATCAGTAAGTGAATCCCGCCTCTCAACAGTAAGTGAATCCCGCCTCTCATCAGTAAGTGAATCCCGCCTCTCATCAGTAAGTGAATCCCGCCTCTCATCAGTAAGTGAACCCCGCCTCTCATCAGTAAGTGAGCCCCGCCTCTCATCAGTAAGTGAACCACGCCTCTTATCAGTAACTGAGTCCCGCCTCTTATCAGTAAGTGAACCCCGCCTCTCATCAGTAAGTGAATCCCGCCACTTATGAACCCCGCCTCTCATCAGTAAGTGAATCCCACCTCTCATCAGTAAGTGAATCCCGCCTCTCATCAGTAAGTGAATCCCGCCTCTCATCAGTAAGTGAATCCCGCCTCTCATCAGTAAGTGAACCACGCCTCTTATCAGAAAGTGAACCTCGCCTCTTATCAGTAAGTGAACCCCGCCTCTTATCAGTAAGTGAACCCCGCCTCTTATCAGTAAGTGAACCCCGCCTCTCATCAGTAAGTGAATCCCGCCTCTCATTAGTAAGTGAATCCCGCCTCATATCAGTATGTGAATCCCGCCTCTCATCAGTAAGTGAACCCCGCCTCTCAACAGTAAGTGCATCCCGCCTCTCATCAGTAAGTGAACCCCGCCTCTCATCAGTAAGTGAACCCCGCCTCTCATCAGTAAGTGAACCCCGCTTCTTATCAGTAAGGGAACCCCGCCTCTTATCAGTAAGTGAACCCCGCCTCTCATCAGTAAGTGAACCCCGCCTCTCATGAGTAAGTGAACCCCGCCTCTTATCAGAAAGTGAACCCCGCCTCTTATCAGTAAGTGAACCCCGCCTCTCAACAGTAAGTGAATCCCGTCTCTCATCAGTAAGTGAATCCCGCCTCTCATCAGTAAGTGAATCCCGCCTCTCATCAGTAAGTGAATCCCGCCTCTCAACAGTAAGTGAATCCCGCCTCTCATCAGTAAGTGAACCCCGCCTCTCATCAGTAAGTGACCCACGCCTCTCATCAGTAAGTGAACCACGCCTCTTATCAGAAAGTGAACCTCGCCTCTTATCAGTAAGTGAACCCCGCCTCTCATCAGTAAGTGAATCCCGCCTCTCAACAGTAAGTGAATCCCGCCTCTCATCAGTAAGTGAATCCCGCCTCTCAACAGTAAGTGAATCCCGCCTCTCATCAGTAAGTGAACCCCGCCTCTTATCAGTAAGTGAACCCCGCCTCTCATCAGTAAGTGAACCACGCTTCTCATCAGTAAGTGAACCACGCCTCTTATCAGAAAGTGAACCCCGCCTCTTATCAGTAAGTGAACCCCGCCTCTCATCAGTAAGTGAATCCCGCCTCTCATCCGTAAGTGAATCCCGCCTCTCATCAGTAAGTGAACCCCGCCTCTCATCAGTAAGTGAACCCCGCCTCATATCAGTAAGTGAATCCCGCCTCATATCAGTATGTGAATCCCGCCTCTCATCAGTAAGTGAACCCCGCCTCTCAACAGTAAGTGCATCCCGCCTCTCATCAGTAAGTGAACCCCGCCTCTCATCAGTAAGTGAACCCCGCCTCTCATCAGTAAGTGAACCCCGCCTCTCATCAGTAAGTGAACCCCGCCTCTCATCAGTAAGTGAACCCCGCCTCTTATCAGTAAGTGAACCCCGCCTCTTATCAGAAAGTGAACCCCGCCTCTTATCAGTAAGTGAACCCTACCTCTTATCAGTAAGTGAACCCCGCCTCTCATCAGTAAGTGAACCCCGCCTCTTATCAGTAAGTGAACCCCGCCTCTCATCAGTAAGTGAATCCCTCCTCTCAACAGTAAGTGAATCCCGCCTCATATCAGTAAGTGAACCCCACCTCTTATCAGTAAGTGAACCCCGCCTCCTATCAGTAAGTGAATCCCGCCTCTTATCAGTAAGTGAACCCCGCCTCTCATCAGTAAGTGAACCCCGTCTCTCATCAGTAAGTGAACCCCGCCTCTCATCAGTAAGTGAACCCCGTCTCTCATCAGTAAGTGAATCCCGCCTCTCATCCGTAAGTGAATCCTGCCTCTCATCAGTAAGTGAACCCCGCCTCTCATCAGTAAGTGAACCCCGCCTCTCATCAGTAAGTGAATCCCGCCTCTCAACAGTAAGTGAATCCCGCCTCTCATCAGTAAGTGAATCCCGCCTCTCAACAGTAAGTGAATCCCGCCTCTCATCAGTAAGTGAACCCCGCCTCTTATCAGTAAGTGAACCCCGCCTCTCATCAGTAAGTGAACCACGCCTCTCATCAGTAAGTGAACCACGCCTCTTATCAGAAAGTGAACCCCGCCTCTTATCAGTAAGTGAACCCCGCCTCTCATCAGTAAGTGAATCCCGCCTCTCATCCGTAAGTGAATCCCGCCTCTCATCAGTAAGTGAACCCCGCCTCTCATCAGTAAGTGAACCCCGCCTCATATCAGTAAGTGAATCCCGCCTCATATCAGTATGTGAATCCCGCCTCTCATCAGTAAGTGAACCCCGCCTCTCAACAGTAAGTGCATCCCGCCTCTCATCAGTAAGTGAACCCCGCCTCTCATCAGTAAGTGAACCCCGCCTCTCATCAGTAAGTGAACCCCGCCTCTCATCAGTAAGTGAACCCCGCCTCTTATCAGTAAGTGAACCCCGCCTCTTATCAGAAAGTGAACCCCGCCTCTTATCAGTAAGTGAACCCTACCTCTTATCAGTAAGTGAACCCCGCCTCTCATCAGTAAGTGAACCCCGCCTCTTATCAGTAAGTGAACCCCGCCTCTCATCAGTAAGTGAATCCCTCCTCTCAACAGTAAGTGAATCCCGCCTCATATCAGTAAGTGAACCCCGCCTCTTATCAGTAAGTGAACCCCGCCTCCTATCAGTAAGTGAATCCCGCCTCTTATCAGTAAGTGAACCCCGCCTCTCATCAGTAAGTGAACCCCGTCTCTCATCAGTAAGTGAATCCCGCCTCTCATCAGTAAGTGAATCCCGCCTCATATCAGTAAGTGAATAGTGAACCCCGCCTCTCATCAGTAAGTGAATCTCGCCTCATATCAGTAAGTGAATCCCGCCTCATATCAGTATGTGAATCCCGCCTCTCATCAGTAAGTGAACCCCGCCTCTCATCAGTAAGTGAACCCCGCCTCTTATCAGTAAGTGAACCCCGCCTCTTATCAGTAAGTGAATCCCGCCTCTCATCAGTAAGTGAATCCCACCTCTCATCAGTAAGTGAACCCCGCCTCTTATCAGTAAGTGAATCCCGCCTCTCATAAGTAAGTGAATCCCGCCTCTCAACAGTAAGTGCATCCCGCCTCTCATCAGTAAGTGAATCCCGCCTCTCATCAGTAAGTGAACCCCGCCTCTCATCAGTAAGTGAATCCCGCCTCTCATCAGTAAGTGAACCCCGCCTCTCATCAGTAAGTGAACCCCGCCTCTCATCAGTTAGTGAATCCCGCCTCTCATCAGTAAGTGAATCCCGCCTCTCATCAGTAAGTGAATCCCGCCTCTCATCAGTAAGTGAATCCCGCCTCTCAACAGTAAGTGAATCCCGCCTCTCATCAGTAAGTGAATCCCGCCTCTCATCAGTAAGTGAATCCCGCCTCTCATCAGTAAGTGAACCCCGCCTCTCATCAGTAAGTGAGCCCCGCCTCTCATCAGTAAGTGAACCACGCCTCTTATCAGTAACTGAGTCCCGCCTCTTATCAGTAAGTGAACCCCGCCTCTCATCAGTAAGTGAATCCCGCCACTTATGAACCCCGCCTCTCATCAGTAAGTGAATCCCACCTCTCATCAGTAAGTGAATCCCGCCTCTCATCAGTAAGTGAACCCCGCCTCTTATCAGTAAGTGAACCCCGCCTCTTATCAGTAAGTGAATCCCGCCTCATATCAGTAAGTGAACCCCGCCTCTTATCAGAAAGTGAACCCCGCCTCTTATCAGTAAGTGAATCCCGCATCTCATCAGTAAGTGAACCCCGCCTCTTATCAGTAAGTGAATCCCGCCTCTCAACAGTAAGTGCATCCCGCCTCTTATCAGTAAGTGAACCCCGCCTCTCATCAGTAAGTGAATCCCGCCTCTCATTAGTAAGTGAATCCCGCCTCTCATCAGTAAGTGAACCCCGCCTCTCATCAGTAAGTGAACCCCGCCTCTCATCAGTAAGTGAACCACGCCTCTCATCAGTAAGTGAACCACGCCTCTTATCAGAAAGTTAACCCCGCCTCTTATCAGTAAGTGAACCCCGCCTCTCATCAGTAAGTGAATCCCGCCTCTCATCCGTAAGTGAATCCCGCCTCTCATCAGTAAGTGAACCCCGCCTCTCATCAGTAAGTGAACCCCGCCTCTCATCAGTAAGTGAATCTCGCCTCATATCAGTAAGTGAATCCCGCCTCATATCAGTATGTGAATCCCGCCTCTCATCAGTAAGTGAACCCCGCCTCTCATCAGTAAGTGAACCCCGCCTCTTATCAGTAAGTGAACCCCGCCTCTTATCAGTAAGTGAATCCCGCCTCTCATCAGTAAGTGAATCCCACCTCTCATCAGTAAGTGAACCCCGCCTCTTATCAGTAAGTGAATCCCGCCTCTCGTAAGTAAGTGAATCCCGCCTCTCAACAGTAAGTGCATCCCGCCTCTCATCAGTAAGTGAATCCCGCCTCTCATCAGTAAGTGAACCCCGCCTCTCATCAGTAAGTGAATCCCGCCTCTCATCAGTAAGTGAACCCCGCCTCTCATCAGTAAGTGAACCCCGCCTCTTATCAGTTAGTGAATCCCGCCTCTCATCAGTAAGTGAATCCCGCCTCTCATCAGTAAGTGAATCCCGCCTCTCATCAGTAAGTGAATCCCGCCTCTCAACAGTAAGTGAATCCCGCCTCTCATCAGTAAGTGAATCCCGCCTCTCATCAGTAAGTGAATCCCGCCTCTCATCAGTAAGTGAACCCCGCCTCTCATCAGTAAGTGAGCCCCGCCTCTCATCAGTAAGTGAACCACGCCTCTTATCAGTAACTGAGTCCCGCCTCTTATCAGTAACTGAGTCCCGCCTCTCATCAGTAAGTGAATCCCGCCACTTATGAACCCCGCCTCTCATCAGTAAGTGAATCCCACCTCTCATCAGTAAGTGAATCCCGCCTCTCATCAGTAAGTGAACCCCACCTCTTATCAGTAAGTGAACCCCGCCTCTTATCAGTAAGTGAATCCCGCCTCATATCAGTAAGTGAACCCCGCCTCTTATCAGAAAGTGAACCCCGCCTCTTATCAGTAAGTGAACCCCGCCTCTCATCAGTAAGTGAACCCCGCCTCTTATCAGTAAGTGAATCCCGCCTCTCATCAGTAAGTGAACCCCGCCTCTTATCAGTAAGTGAATCCCGCCTCTTATCAGTAAGTGAATCCCGCCTCTCATCAGTAAGTGAATCCCGCCTCATATCAGTAAGTGAACCCCGCCTCTTATCAGAAAGTGAACCCCGCCTCTTATCAGTAAGTGAACCCCGCCTCTCATCAGTAAGTGAACCCCGCCTCTTATCAGTAAGTGAATCCCGCCTCTCAACAGTAAGTGCATCCCGCCTCTTATCAGTAAGTGAACCCCGCCTCTCATCAGTAAGTGAATCCCGCCTCTCATTAGTAAGTGAATCCCGCCTCTCATCAGTAAGTGAACCCCGCCTCTCATCAGTAAGTGAACCCCGTCTCTCTTCAGTAAGTGAACCCCGCCTCTTATCAGTAAGTGAACCCCGCCTCTTATCAGTAAGTGAATCCCGCCTCTTATCAGTAAGTGAACCCCGCCTCTTATCAGTAAGTGAACCCCGCCTCTCATCAGTAAGTGAACCCCGCCTCTCATCAGTAAGTGAATCCCGCCTCTCATCAGTAAGTGAATCCCGCCTCTTATAAGTAAGTGAACCCCGCCTCTTATCAGTAAGTGAACCCCGCCTCTTATCAGTAAGTGAACCCCGCCTCTTATCAGTAAGTGAACCCCGCCTCTTATCAGTAAGTGAATCCCGCCTCTTATCAGTAAGTGAACCCCGCCTCTTATCAGTAAGTGAATCCCGCCTCTCATTAGTAAGTGAATCCCGCCTCTTATCAGTAAGTGAATCCCTCCTCTTATCAGTAAGTGAACCCCGCCTCTCATCAGTAAGTGAACCCCGCCTTTCATCAGTAAGTGAATCCCGCCTCTCATCAGTAAGTGAACCCCGCCTCTCATCAGTAAGTGAACCCCGCCTCTCATCAGTAAGTGAACCCCGCCTCTCATCAGTAAGTGAACCACGCCTCTTATCAGTAAGTGAACCCCGCCTCTCATGTAAGTGAATCCCGCCTCTTATCAGTAAGTGAACCCCGCCTCTTATCAGTAAGTGAATCCCGCCTCTCATTAGTAAGTGAATCCCGCCTCTCATCAGTAAGTGAATCCCGCCTCTTATAAGTAAGTGAACCCCGCCTCTTATCAGTAAGTGAACCCCGCCTCTTATCAGTAAGTGAACCCCGCCTCTTATCAGTAAGTGAATCCCGCCTCTCATTAGTAAGTGAATCCCGCCTCTTATCAGTAAGTGAATCCCTCCTCTTATCAGTAAGTGAACCCCGCCTCTCATGTAAGTGAACCCCGCCTCTTATCAGTAAGTGAATCCCGCCTCTTATCAGTAAGTGAACCCCGCCTCTTATCAGTAAGTGAATCCCGCCTCTCATTAGTAAGTGAATCCCGCCTCTCATCAGTAAGTGAATCCCGCCTCTTATAAGTAAGTGAACCCCGCCTCTTATCAGTAAGTGAACCCCGCCTCTTATCAGTAAGTGAACCCCGCCTCTCAACAGTAAGTGCATCCCGCCTCTCATCAGTAAGTGAACCCCGCCTCTCATCAGTAAGTGAACCCCGCCTCTCATCAGTAAGTGAACCCCGCCTCTCATCAGTAAGTGAACCCCGCCTCTTATCAGTAAGTGAACCCCGCCTCTTGTCAGAAAGTGAACCCCGCCTCTTATCAGTAAGTGAACCCCGCCTCTCATCAGTAAGTGAATCCCGCCTCTCATCAGTAAGTGAACCCCGCCTCTTATCAGTAAGTGAACCCCGCCTCTCATCAGTAAGTGAATCCCTCCTCTCAACAGTAAGTGAATCCCGTCTCTCATCAGTAAGTGAATCCCGCCTCTCATCAGTAAGTGCATCCCGCCTCTCAACAGTAAGTGAATCCCGCCTCTCATCAGTAAGTGAACCCCGCCTCTTATCAGTAAGTGAACCCCGCCTCTCATCAGTAAGTGAACCACGCCTCTCATCAGTTAGTGAACCACGCCTCTTATCAGAAAGTGAACCCCACCCCTTATCAGTAAGTGAACCCCGCCTCTCATCAGTAAGTGAATCCCGCCTCTCATCCGTAAGTGAATCCCGCCTCTCATCAGTAAGTGAACCCCGCCTCTCATCAGTAAGTGAACCCCGCCTCTCATCAGTAAGTGAATTCCGCCTCATATCAGTAAGTGAATCCCGCCTCTCATCAGTAAGTGAACCCCGCCTCTTAACAGTAAGTGCATCCCGCCTCTCATCAGTAAGTGAACCCCGCCTCTCATCAGTAAGTGAATCCCGCCTCTTATCAGTAAGTGAATCCCGCCTCTTATCAGTAAGTGAACCCCGCCTCTTATCAGAAAGTGAACCCCGCCTCTTATCAGTAAGTGAACCCCGCCTCTCATCAGTAAGTGAATCCCGCCTCTCATTAGTAAGTGAATCCCGCCTCATATCAGTATGTGAATCCCGCCTCTCATCAGTAAGTGAACCCCGCCTCTCAACAGTAAGTGCATCCCGCCTCTCATCAGTAAGTGAACCCCGCCTCTCATCAGTAAGTGAACCCCGCCTCTCATCAGTAAGTGAACCCCGCTTCTTATCAGTAAGGGAACCCCGCCTCTTATCAGTAAGTGAACCCCGCCTCTCATCAGTAAGTGAACCCCGCCTCTCATCAGTAAGTGAACCCCGCCTCTTATCAGAAAGTGAACCCCGCCTCTTATCAGTAAGTGAACCCCGCCTCTCAACAGTAAGTGAATCCCGTCTCTCATCAGTAAGTGAATCCCGCCTCTCATCAGTAAGTGAATCCCGCCTCTCATCAGTAAGTGAATCCCGCCTCTCAACAGTAAGTGAATCCCGCCTCTCATCAGTAAGTGAACCCCGCCTCTCATCAGTAAGTGAACCCCGCCTCTCATCAGTAAGTGAACCACGCCTCATATCAGTAAGTGAATCCCGCCTCTCATCAGTAAGTGAATCCCGCCTCTTATAAGTAAGTGAACCCCGCCTCTTATCAGTAAGTGAATCCCGCCTCTCATCAGTAAGTGAATCCCGCCTCATATCAGTAAGTGAATCCCGCCTCTCATCAGTAAGTGAACCCCGCCTCTTATCAGTAAGTGAACCCCGCCTCTCATCAGTAAGTGAATCCCTCCTCTCAACAGTAAGTGAATCCCGTCTCTCATCAGTAAGTGAATCCCGCCTCTCATCAGTAAGTGCATCCCGCCTCTCAACAGTAAGTGAATCCCGCCTCTCATCAGTAAGTGAACCCCGCCTCTTATCAGTAAGTGAACCCCGCCTCTCATCAGTAAGTGAACCACGCCTCTCATCAGTTAGTGAACCACGCCTCTTATCAGAAAGTGAACCCCACCCCTTATCAGTAAGTGAACCCCGCCTCTCATCAGTAAGTGAATCCCGCCTCTCATCCGTAAGTGAATCCCGCCTCTCATCAGTAAGTGAACCCCGCCTCTCATCAGTAAGTGAACCCCGCCTCTCATCAGTAAGTGAATCCCGCCTCATATCAGTAAGTGAATCCCGCCTCTCATCAGTAAGTGAACCCCGCCTCTCAACAGTAAGTGCATCCCGCCTCTCATCAGTAAGTGAACCCCGCCTCTCATCAGTAAGTGAATCCCGCCTCTTATCAGTAAGTGAATCCCGCCTCTTATCAGTAAGTGAACCCCGCCTCTTATCAGAAAGTGAACCCCGCCTCTTATCAGTAAGTGAACCCCGCCTCTCATCAGTAAGTGAATCCCGCCTCTCATTAGTAAGTGAATCCCGCCTCATATCAGTATGTGAATCCCGCCTCTCATCAGTAAGTGAACCCCGCCTCTCAACAGTAAGTGCATCCCGCCTCTCATCAGTAAGTGAACCCCGCCTCTCATCAGTAAGTGAACCCCGCCTCTCATCAGTAAGTGAACCCCGCTTCTTATCAGTAAGGGAACCCCGCCTCTTATCAGTAAGTGAACCCCGCCTCTCATCAGTAAGTGAACCCCGCCTCTCATCAGTAAGTGAACCCCGCCTCTTATCAGAAAGTGAACCCCGCCTCTTATCAGTAAGTGAACCCTGCCTCTCAACAGTAAGTGAATCCCGTCTCTCATCAGTAAGTGAATCCCGCCTCTCATCAGTAAGTGAATCCCGCCTCTCATCAGTAAGTGAATCCCGCCTCTCAACAGTAAGTGAATCCCGCCTCTCATCAGTAAGTGAACCCCGCCTCTCATCAGTAAGTGAACCCCGCCTCTCATCAGTAAGTGAACCACGCCTCATATCAGTAAGTGAATCCCGCCTCTCATCAGTAAGTGAATCCCGCCTCTTATAAGTAAGTGAACCCCGCCTCTTATCAGTAAGTGAATCCCGCCTCTCATCAGTAAGTGAATCCCGCCTCATATCAGTAAGTGAATCCCGCCTCTCATCAGTAAGTGAATCCCGCCTCTTATAAGTAAGTGAACCCCGCCTCTTATCAGTAAGTGAACCCCGCCTCTCATCAGTAAGTGAACCCCGCCTCTCATCAGTAAGTGAACCCCGCCTCTCATCAGTAAGTGAACCCCGCCTCTCATCAGTAAGTGAACCACGCCTCTTATCAGTAAGTGAACCCCGCCTCTCATGTAAGTGAACCCCGCCTCTCATCAGTAAGTGAACCCCGCCTCTTGTTAGCGATCTTTCAGGAGATATTGTACGCTGGTTTCATAGGATGTTGTAGAGGTCAGGTGACCTGCTCATGATTTGTTAGCTCTTATTCAGGTATCTTTTCTCCCAGGAGAATCTATCACACATATTTATTAAGGAATGATCAGATCTACCTATATATGTACCCAGGTGTCTGGATCTCTGAATGTTGCATCTTAGTCTATGGCACCCACTTTAAGAGTTTATTGCATGAATCCCATACATGCTACATCGCAGTCAGGGGCACTGGCAGGAATAAACAGGAAATAAGACCAAATGGCCTCAATTCACCAAGCTTATCGCCTGTCTTTAATAACATTTCTAGAGCTATCACCATGGTGATGAGGCATGTAGTATTCAGGAAACTAAAGTTAACTCTTCTGTCTTTAAGTTAAGGTGAGATCTCTAAAGTTAACGTTTCAATCCTTAAAATAACTCCAGAATTGTAAAGTTAAAGACAGGCTGTTAATTACCTGTGTGTAAAAATAACTACAGAGGAGGTAACTTAAGGCTGAGAAAAAAATGACTTTTACTCTCCAGAGGCTCCCCTCAGCCTCCTGCAGCTGAACGGTGCCCTCGCCGTGTCCCTCCGATACACCTGGACTCGCCGGCGGCCACTTCCGGTTTGGCCGTCACCGGCCGACAGGCTGGGAACGCGGCTGATTATCCGCGTCCCCGGCCGCAATAGCATTATAGAGGGCGCTATTGTGGCCGGGGACGCGGATAATCAGCCGCGTTCCCAGCCTGTCGGCCGGTGACGGCCAAACCGGAAGTGGCTGCCGGTGGCGCCAGTGTCAGTGTCTGAATACATATTGTCAGTATCTGCTTTATATACACTTACATACATGGAAAATAGCCAATCACATTTGAACGCCGCCTATGGCGACCAATCCCCTACCTCCACCTGCGGCGGACCTGATGGGGAACTATATCCACAATATTCAAATGTGCGCAGACCACCAGAAGCCGGTGATGCGCAGGAACGAGAGCGGAGAGTGCCGGCTGCATCCGGCTCGTCTCCACAAGACGCCGACCAATCAGCCATGAGGAGCTGTAAGGCATCATCAGGCCACGCCTCATCGAGAGGCGGACCTGATGGGAAACCTCTATGGCTACGAGGGCGCGGCGTAACCGCCGCCCTCTCTGGTAACGACGTCAGCCAGTCACATGAGCGAGATGTAAACAAACCGCTCCCGTGGGACGTAACACCCAATGCTCGCCGACACGCCCACCTCCCTCCGCGCAATACACTGGATATAGCTTATTCAAGTAGGACCTCATTAGAACCGCATAATGGGTAAAAGACAAAAGACACATTCTCTCCTAACCTCATACAATAAAAGGAACACAATCACAATAGGAAAACCTAATCTCATGTTTTTTAAAAGATACAACCTATATGGAGTTATACATAGCTATACTAGAAGTGAATATAGTAGACACAAAGGAAAGGTTGCATATCATATTCCCTATTCATACCCCTTGGTTCTAATGTATCAAGTCTGCGTATCCATACTGCCTCCCTATATAATAATTTAGTTATCCTATTACCCCCTCTTCTAGGAACAGGCACCTGTTCAAGTATTTGAAACCTCAACTGACTCACTGTGTGTCCTGCTTGTGTAACATGTGCTGACACTGCTAATTCACTATTCCTATTTCTAATAGTGCTTCTATGCAGGGCTGGGTCGAGGCATAGGCTGGAGAGGCTCCAGCCTCAGGGCGCAGTGTAGGAGGGGAGCACAATTCATTCAGCTGTTATTCCTAATTGTGTTTGAAGCAGAAAGAAATAAGAAAAGGAGATACATGGAAGTGACTACAAGCCAGATAACTAGATATTAAGTTGTTAGGGGCCCTGGGGTGCCTCTTAGTCTAATAGCAATCAGTGTGTGACGGCTGGGGTGGGAGGGATGGAGGGGCGCACTTTGGTGTCTCAGCCTTGGGTGCTGGAGGACCTTGTCCCGGCTCTGCTTCTATGGGATGCTAATCTAGCTTTTACAGGTTGTGTTGTTTGACCAATATATAAAAGTCCACACGGACACTTGAGAGCATAGACAACATATCTTGAGTTGCAGTCAAATTGGCCATGGATCTTAAAAGTAGTGCCCAAATGGGGGTGTCTAATGACTGATCCCCTAATAACACTATTACAATTTACGCAATTAAAGCGGAATATAACCCTGCATTTCAACTTTGCTCTAAAACATTATTTACAGTATGTTGTATGCAACCAGAATTTTTTTTTTTTACTAGGCCATCATTGGAAGGGTTACACAGGGATTTAAAGTTCCTGGAGATTTCTGCAGACGCATCCGAAGCTGACATAGATACATTTTGTTTACATAAATGTATCTAAGTGTTGAATGTGACTCACTGTCTCTGACTGAGAAGGAGCTTGGAGGACAGCCAAAGAGTGTGTAACATTTCTCAATAGATACATTTAACTAAATAGAATGTAACAATCTGAACTTCTGCATATCTCTCCACAGAACTTTAAACCTCTGTGTTTTACCCTTCCAATGCTGGTCTAGTAAAAAAAAATGCTTTTTGCATATAATATGCTGTAAATAATGTTTTAGAGCAAAGTTGAAATGCAGGGTTATATTCCGCTTTAAGACAAGGGTAAGTCCCATCGGGACGGGTAGAGAGATGTTGTTGAGGTCGACCTGAACCAGAGTCAGCCCTCACCAGCTTATCTCTGACAGTGGGGGCACGTTTGTATGACATCAATGGGGGACTTTGAAACTCAGCAACATTTGGTAAACCATTTTTTAAAATGTTCCAATTCCGGCGAATAACCTCTGCTATCCTAGAACTATGGATATTAAATTGAGAAACAAATGGAATTGTCTTGTTGTGTGCTCTCCTGCGGTTAGTGTTATCTGATCTACCTTCCTCCAGTCTATGTCTAGCCCTACGCAACAGGTGCTGTGGGTACGCTCTCTGTAGAAACCTATTTTCTACCTCATCCAGCCTCTGTTTTCTCAATCGCGGATCATCATCTATACGGTTAATGCGTTGAAACGGACTATTTGGAATTGAAGTAATTGTGGCAGGAGGATGAAAGCTCCCATAACATAGTGTGGAACTAGCATCAGTGGGCTTGATATATAAGTCTGTGCTCAGCCCCCCATTAGACAACTTTACCACCGTATCAAGGAAGCTCACCTCACTCCTGTCACAATGGATAGTCAACCTGATTGCTGGACACTTTTCATGTACTTGGTCAATAAATTCAACAAGGCTCGAATGTGGCCCCGCCCATACGCAAACAACATCATCAATATATCTGTACCAGCAATGGGCAAAAGTTGTGAATAACATATTACTGTACACAAACAATTCCTCATATAAATTCATAAAGATGTTTGCATAGGACGGGGACACATTCGAGCCCATAGCAGTGCCCCTAATCTGCAAATAAAATTGATCCTCAAACTGTAACGTTTGCGGAATAATCTCCGTGTTCAGCGCACAAGGCGTGCGCTGACACGGCGGAAATCCTCCACAAGCGTATGAAGAGGGGAACCCTAGCTTTGGTGCAAGCACCAGTAGAGGGCAATTCCCACCGGCAGATGACGCTGTGGGGTGCAGACGAGTACAATCGCTGTACGGCCACAGATGCCAGATGGGGATTGTACAGATCAAGACAATGCGGGGCTGAACAGCCCTTAAAGAGAAAGAGCACAGGTACAGGATGAATGTGTGTTCACCAATCTAGTCGCGACCCTGCGACGGTGAACACACATCAGCAGAAACAAAAGTAGGAACGCGATCGCGAGAAGGGTGATCGCCAGAAGTGACACAAGACAGATCAGAACAGAACACGAGAGGAGCAAAGGCACAGCAAACGACAATGAGAAGTAACGAAAATAAAAAAAAACAAACGCTAACTAAACGCGAACACCGCACTCATTCGCAACAGCGAATGCATTTACAGCGCGGTCTCCGCGTGTTAAGCACGCCTAACTAACCACCGACAGACAAACACAAAACAGAGAACGCGAGCGCTTGCTTAACGGTTACCTCACCGAGCCTACAGCAAGCGTTCGTATCAGACAAGACAGACAAACGGAAAACAGGAATAAGCTAGGAAGGATCCACAGCCGCTACCGCTAGGGGCTAGTGCGATCCAAGCAAGACAGGCAGATGAGATAGCTGGTAGCAACCGCTGCGCCAGCTATACTCCAGGAAAACAGAACAGAAGGATCCACAGCACTAGCGCAAGGCTAGTGCGATCCAGGCAAGACAGATCAGAAGGATCCACAGCACTACCGCTAGAGGCTAGTGCGATCCAGGAAAACAGAACAGAAGGATCCACAGCGCTAGCGCAAGACTAGTGTGATCCAAGCAAGACAGATCTGAAGGGGCTACCGGTAGCAACCGCTGCCCCAGTTAACACCCAGACAAACAGGACGATTTCCTGTCGACCACCGCTGGAACAGGACAATCGCAACAGACAGACAAAACAGATATGCAATCTAACTGCACTAGGAACTGCCTAGTACACTTCCAAGAATTACCCTAAGGTAAACTTTAACAGATCAACAATGGCTGACACTCTAGGAGTGTTTACAACAAACCCTGAAGAAATGACCAGCAAAGGACTCTGGGAAACATAGCTTTTTATAGTGCCAGTCATCACAGGAGGCAGGTAGGGGATTTGCATAACGAATGTATGCAAATTCCTCAACAGCAGAACAGACCAGAAACTTGCAAAGGAAAGACAGGTCTCTCTTCCAGAGACCTGTAACCTTCAGACTAGAGGAATGGTCAAACAGCTGTCTGCCAGTGCAGCCAGCTGAGCGGATCATCACACAAACAGAAAAAATTACAGGTTAACACCAACTTCAATAAACCACAAAGAAATGTAATCTGACCTATATCCAAGTCAGATGCACATACAAGGATATGTTCGACAGCCTCTACACCCCCATCATGTGGGATGGAGGTGTAGAGGCTCTCGACATCAAGTGTCACCAGTAGCGCCCCCTCTGGAATTGTGGGGAGTTTGCGAATAGTTTCCAAAAACATTTCACTGTCCCTCAGATACGATTTTCCTGCAACTACATAAGGTCTCAACATAAGGTCCAAGTACCTAGCTAAAGGGGAAAAAATGGAATCAATCCCGGCAACTATAGGACGCCCAGGAGGGGCCTGTCTATTTTCATGGATCTTAGGACATATGTAGAACACTGGAACCACCGGGTCCTTTTGTATTAGATATTCAAACAATTTATCATCGATAATATTATCTGATCGGGCTTGTTGTAATAGATCCAGAATTTTCTTCTGAAAAAGTGACTTGGGGTTCGATGTCAATTTGACATAAGTTGAAGTATCAGACAGCAAACGGTTAATTTTGTTCCTATAATATTGGGTGTCCATAATAACCACTGCGCCTCCCTTATCTGCCTGTTTAATTGTAATGGATTTGTTGCTTGACAGTTCACCAATAGCAAAGCGTTCTTCCGGTGTCAAGTTGTGCTGTATCTGGAATTCTCCATGTGGAGGAAATCTATTAACTATATAATCAACCTGTTCTTTAACTTTAGTGACAAAGTTCTCAATTATCTGGCATGTGGGAGGAGAAAAATGACTCTTGGATCGTAGAGTAGTGTCACTCAAAGATAAACTGTTTTCTTCTATAGGCCTCGGAGGGAACCAACATTCACGTGGGACACTCAAATAATACTTTAACCTTATAGTGCGAAAAAAATCGACATAAATCGATATCTAAATCGACTGGCTGTGGCCAATGGGGAGGGGCAAATGAAAGACCCTTTTCAAGCAACGACTGTTGGGCAGCTGAAAGAGTCACGGAGAAAATATTTATAACTATTGATTTATTTATTTCGCGTTGGACTTCTGAGGCTTCACTTGTCTGGGCTTCTGTCTTAGACGTTCTTTTATGTTTCCTCCCGCCCCTGCGCTTTCTTCGGCGCTTGAGGGATTGTCCGAGGATGATTGGGAAAATTGTGGATCTGTCGATTTTGAGGTCTCTGCCAACTGTACACATATCCGGTTAACCACTTCTCTACCACAGGGTTTTTCACCTAAAAACCACAGCAATTTTCACATTTAAAGGAATACTGTAGGGGGGGTCGGGGGAAAATGAGCTGAACTTACCCGGGGCTTCTAATGGTCCCCCACAGACATCCGGTGCCTGCGCAGCCAGTCACCGATGCTCCGGCCCCGCCTCCCCGCAGACATCCTGTGTCCGTGCAGCCAGTCACCGATGCTCCGGCCCCGCCTCCGGTTCACTTCTGGAATTTCTGAAAACCACTGTGCCTGCATTTCCGTGTCCTCGCTCCCGCTGATGTCATCAAGAGCGCACAGCGCAGGCCCAGTATGGTCTGTGTCTGCGCAGTACACTCCTGGTGACATCAGCGGGAGTGAGGACACGGCAATGCAGGCGCAGTGGTTTTCTGACTTTAAAGTCAGGAATTCCAGAAGTGAACCGGAGGCGGGGCCGGAGCATTGGGGAGTGGCTGCGCCAACACAGGATGTCTGCGGGGGACCATTAGAAGCCCCGGGTAAGTTCAGCTCATTTTCCCCCGACCCCCCCTACAGTATCCCTTTAAGGGAGGCAAGGGTTAATGGGCTTAATTGGGGTATAATTTATTTAAAAAAAACCTCACTGATGCTGATCAGTCACTAATGCTGTGTTAGTTATCTGAGATCCTCTCACGAGTGATCTCAGTAACTGTAACAGCATGATGACTGATACAATGTTTACACACATTCTGAATGAATGAGCACTGGCATTAGCTTTGTGAACACATGTTCACATCAGCCAATCACAGACCAGCGGGTGCCCGACGCGAACGCGATCGCGCACAGCAGCAAAATAAACAGGAGTTGCCTATCTACGCCCCTGTGACTCAGGTGAAGTTTAAAGGGGCGTAGATAAGCGTGGCAGAGGTTGTTAAGTGGTTAAATAATCAGCCGCATCCCTCTGGAACTTCTCTCTTTTGATGACTTCAATACTTTTTTTTATGGTTTTGCGCCATAGTGCTCAACTCCACCACAAATCTTGCATAATCATCAGGATTAGAGTTATCGAGTAATTTCTGTTTCAAATCGCTTATCTGCACATCCAGCTTGGGAAGTTCCACCATAATGCGATCTATAGTTAGCAGCATTGCGTCAAAAGACGCCTTATTCCAAATCATGGTCCATGTTTGGCAGAAATCAGATTTCTAATAGATTTCAGAATAAAATCTATTGGAAATCAATCTTTATGCATTATTGGACCATTGGATCCAATGCAACTCTACGGGCCATCCATCTGCTGCCAGCAGCCGATCCACCTAGATCTTCCATCCTGTCAGATCGAAATTGGCCCGCAAATCGATCAATCGACTGATTCGATAAATCCGATCGATCGGAAATCGATTCTATCGAATCAGTCAATTGATCGATGGCTGAAATCAACCAGTGTGTGGGCCACTTTAAGTTACCTCCTCTAGTTATTTTCACGTGCAGTTAATTAACTTTTTAATTTTTTATTGACTTAACTTTTAACTTTTAACTTTTTTTTTTAAATTTAACTTTAGAATTCTGTAGTTATTTTAACCATTTGCCGACCGCCCACTACCTAAGGGCGTCAGCAAAGTGGCACCCCCAGGAACGCGTAACGCCGATCGGCGGTGGCACCTGGGGGACTAATTAGCCGGGGATCGCGCGCATCCACCGGCATTAGGCTCCGCCCACCTGCGACGTCAACCCGCAGGCTGTTTGCAAGCGCCGGCGGGTTGTTAACCCCCGATCTGCCGCAAACAAAGTGTATTATACAGGCTGCCTCCTGCCCTGCTGGTCCCAGTGATCGAGGGACCACCAGGGCAGGAGGCAGCCCCCCTAGTAAGCACACAAGCACACTGATTCTGCCCCCCCTGCCCCCTGATCGCCCACAGCACCCCTCAGACCCTCCCCTGATAACCCCCTCAGACCCCTGTTTGCACCCAAACACCCCCCTAATCACCTATCAATCACCCCCTGTCACTATCTGTCAACGCTATGTTTTAGATTAGGTCCTAAACTGCCCCCTGGGGGCTCCTGATCACCCCCACACCCTCAGATCCTCCCCTGACCCCCCCCCCTGTGTACTGTATACATCTATTCTCCCCTGTAATCACCCACTGATCACCTGTCAATCACCTATCAAACACCCCCTGTCACCACCTGTCACTGCCACCCATCAGATCAGACCCTAACCTGCCCCCTAACTGGCACCTGATCACCCGCCCACCACCCTCAGATCGCCCGCAGACCCGCCCTCAGATCACCTCCCAAGTGCATTGTTTGCATCTGTTTTCCCCTCTAATCACCCACTGATGATCACCCATCAATCACCCTCTGCCACCACCTGTCACTGCTACCCATCAGATCAGACCCTCATCTTCCCCTTGCGGGCACCCAATCACCCGCCCGCACCCTCAGATCGCCCTCAGACACACCCCCCCCCCGTGATCACCTCACCAGTGCATTGCTTGCATCTATTCTCCACTCTATTCACACCCTGATCACCTATCAATCACCCCGTAACCCCCTGTCACCACCTGTCACTGCTACCCATCAGATCAGACCCTAATCTGCCCCTTGCGGGCACCCAAACACCCACCCACACCCTCAGATCACCCTCAGACCCCCCCCCCCCCCGATCACTTCCCCAGTGCATTATTTACATCTGTTCTCCCCTCTAATCACCCATCAATCACCCCCTGTCACTGCTACCCATCATACCCATCAGATTAGACCCTCATCTGCCACTTGCGGGCACCCAATCACCCACCCACACCCTCAGATCGCCCTCAGACCCCCCCTCCCTCCCTGATCACATCGCCAGTGCATGACTTGCATCTATTCTCCCCTCTAATCACACCCTGATCACCTATCAATCACCCCGTCACCCCCTGTCACCACCTGTCACTGCCACCCATCAGATCAGACCCTAACCTGCCCCCTAACTGGCACCTGATCACCTGATCACCCGCCCACCACCCTCAGATCGCCCGCAGACCCGCCCTCAGATCACCTCCCAAGTGCATTGTTTGCATCTGTTTTCCCCTCTAATCACCCACTGATGATCACCCATCAATCACCCTCTGCCACCACCTGTCACTGCTACCCATCAGATCAGACCCTCATCTTCCCCTTGCAGGCACCCAATCACCCGCCCGCACCCTCAGATCGCCCTCAGACAGTCCCCCCCCCCCCCCCGTGATCACCTCACCAGTGCATTGCTTGCATCTATTCTCCACTCTATTCACACTCTGATCACCTATCAATCACCCCGTAACCCCCTGTCACCACCTGTCACTGCTACCCATCAGATCAGACCCTAATCTGCCCCTTGCGGGCACCCAAACACCCACCCACACCCTCAGATCACCCCCAGACCGCCCCCCCCCCATCACTTCCCCAGTGCATTATTTACATCTGTTCTCCCCTCTAATCACCCATTGATCACCCATCAATCACCCCCTGTCACCACCTGTCACTGCTACCCATCATATCCATCAGATTAGACCCTCATCTGCCACTTGCGGGCACCCAATCACCCGCCCACACCCTCAGATCGCCCTCAGACCCCCCCCCCTGATCACATCGCCAGTGCATTGCTTGCATCTATTCTCCCCTCTAATCACACCCTGATCACCTATCAATCACCCCGTCACCCCCTGTCACCACCTGTCACTGCTACCCATCAGATCAGACCCTAATCTGCCCCTTGCGGGCACTCAAACACTCACCCACACCCTCAGATCGCCCTCAGACCCCCCCTGATCACTTCCCCAGTGCATTATTTACATCTGTTCTCCCCTCTAAACACCCATTGATCACCCATCAATCACCCCCTGTCACCACCTGTCACTGCTACCCTTCATACCCATCAGATCAGACCCTCATCTGCCCCTTGCGGGCACCCAATCACCCACCCACACCCTCAGATCACCCTCAGACCCACCCCCCCCCTGATCACATCGCCAGTGCATTGCTTGCATCTATTCTCCCCTCTAATCACATCCTGATCACCTATCAATCATCCCATCACCCCCTGTTACCACCTGTCACTGCTACCCATCAGATCAGACCCTACTCTGCCCCTTGCAGGCACCCAAACACCCGCCCACACCCTCAGATCGCCCTCAACCCCCCCCCCCTCTGATCACCTCCCCAGTGCATTATTTACATCTGTTCTCCCCTTTAATCACCCACTGATCACCCATCAATCACCAATCAATCACCCCCTGTCACCACCTGTCACTGCTACACATCATACCCATCAGATTAGACCCTCATCTGCCACTTGCGGGCACCCATTCACCCACCCACACCCTCAGATCGCCCTCAGACCCCCCCCTGATCACATCGCCAGTGCATTGCTTGCATCTATTCTCCCCTCTAATCACACCCTGATCACCTATCAATCACCCCGTCACCCCCTGTCACCACCTGTCACTGCTACCCATCAGATCAGACCCTAATCTGCCCCTTGCGGGCAACCAAACACCCACCCACACCTTCAAATCGCCCTCAGACCCCCCATGATCACTTCCCCAGTGCATTATTTACATCTGTTCTCCCCTCAACTCACCCACTGATCACCCAACACTCACCCCCTGTCACAACCTGTCACTGCTACCCATCAGATCAGACCCTAATTTGCCCCTTGCGGGCACCCAATCACCCACCCACACCCTCAGATCACCCTCAGACCCCCTTGATCACCTCGCCAGTGCATTGCTTCCATCTATTCTCCCCTCTAATCACATCCTGATCACCTATCAATCACCCCGTCACCCCCTGTTACCACCTGTCACGGCTACCCATCAGATCAGACCCTACTCTGCCCCTTGCAGGCACCCAAACACCCGCCCACACACTCAGATCGCCCTCAACCCCCCCCCCCCCCCCTGATCACCTCCCCAGTGCATTATTTACATCTGTTCTCCCCTTTAATCACCCACTGATCACCAATCAATCACCCCCTGTCACCACCTGTCACTGCTACCCATCATACCCATCAGATCAGACCCTCATCTGCCCCTTGCGGGCACCCAATCACCCGCCCACACCTTCAGATCGCCCTCAGACCCCCCCTGATAACCTCGCCAGTGCATTGCTTGCATCTATTCTCCCCTCTAATCACACCCTGATCACCTATCAATCACCCCGTCACCCCCTGTCACCGCTACCCATCAGATCGCCCTCAGACCCCCCCCCCCCTGATCACTTCCCCAGTGCATTATTTACATCTGTTCTCCCCTCCAATCACCTCTAATCACCCACTGATCAACCATCAATCACCCCCTGTCACTGCTACCCATCAGATCAGACCCTAATCAGCCCCTTGCTGGTACCCAATTACCCACCCACACCCTCAGACCCCCCTAATCACCTCGCCAGTGCATTGATTGCATCTATTCTCCCCTCTAATCACCCCCTGAGACACCCATCAATCACCACCTGTCACCCCCTAGCACTCCTATCCATCAGATCAGACCCTAATCTGCCCCCTGCAGGCTTCTGATCACCCGGCCAAACCCTCACCCGCCCCACCGCAGTGACAGAATTTTTTTCTCTAATTACTGCTGGTCTCTACGACTTAATTGTGGCTGAGACCAACTGTTATGCCACAGAATACGCAACCGCCAATCCAAGAAGCTACTATGCCCAGCCTTTTCGGTGGAAGCCACTCCAAGTTTCCGAATGTAACATTTTTTGGGGCCTTCTCCTTAACATGGGTCTAGTCAAAAATAATGTATTGCGGTCTTCTTGGTCTACGCACCCAATACATCACATGCCCATGTTCTCTGCTGCCATGTCCAGGTCACGATTTGAGAACATCCTGCACTTCCTGCACTTCAGTGCCAATACAACCTGTCATCTAAGAGGTCACCCTGCTTATGACCGGTTCCACAAAATCCGCCCCCTCATAGACCACCTGTCATCAAAATTTGCAGATGCTTATACACCTAAACAGTCATTTTGAGACATTTGGTTTCCAGACTACTCACGGTTTTGGGCCCGTAAAATGCCAGGGCGGTATAGGAACCCCACAAGTGACCCCATTTTAGAAAGAAGACTCCTCAAGGTATTCCCTTAGGAGTATGGTGAGTTCATAGAAGATTTTATTTTTTGTCACAAGTTAGAGGAAAATGACACTTTGTGAAAAAAACCCCAATAAAAATCAACTCCTAACGGAATACCTTGGGGTGTCTTCTTTCTAAAATGGGGTCACTTGTGGGGTTCCTATACTGCCCTGGCATTTAAGGGGCCCTAAACCGTGAGGAGTAGTCTAGAAAACAAATGCCTCAAAATGACCTGTGAATAGGACGTTGGGCCCCTTAGCGCACCTAGGCTGCAAAAAAGTGTCACACATGTGGTATTGCCGTACTCAGGAGAAGTAGTACAATGTGTTTTGGGGTGTATTTTTACACATACCCGTGCTGGGTGGAAGAAATATCTCTGTAAATGGACAATTGTGTGTAAAAAAATTTAAAAAATCTCAATTACAGAGATATTTCTCCCACCCAGCATGGGTATGTGTAAAAATACACCCCAAAACACATTATACTACTTCTCCTGAGTACGGCAATACCACATGTGTGACACTTTTTGCAGCCTAGATGCGCTAAGGGGCCCAAAGTCTTATGAGCACCTTTAGGCTTTACAGGGGTGCTTACAATTTAGCACCCCCAAAATGCCAGGACAGTAAACACACCCCACAAAAGACCCCATTTTGGAAAGTAGACACTTTAAAGTATTCAGAGAGGGGCATGGTGAGTCCGTGGCAGATTTCATTTTTTTGTCACAAGTTAGCAGAAATGGAACTTTTTTTTCGTTTTTATTTTTTTTTTTGGCACAAAGTGTCAATTTCCGCTAACTTGTGACAAAAAATAAAATTTTCTATGAACTCACTATGCCTCTCAGTGAATACTTTGGGATGTCTTCTTTCCAAAATGGGTCATTTGGGGGGTATTTATACTATCCTGGAACTCTAGCACCTCATGAAACATGACAGGTGCTCAGAAAAGTCAAAGATGCATCAAAATGGGAAAGTTCACTTTTGGCACCATAGTTTGTAAACACTATAACTTTTACCCAAACCGATAAATATACACTTATTGGATTTTTTTTTTCAAAGACATGTAGCACAATAAATGTGGACAAAAAAATTGATATAGAAATTTTACTTTATTTGAAAAATGTCAGCACAGAAAGTTAAAAAAAAATATTTTTTTGGACAAAATTCATGTCTTTTTTGATGAATATAATAAAAACTAAAAAACACAGCAGCAATTAAATAGCACCAAAAGAAAGCTTTATTAGTGACAAGAAAAGGAGGTAAAATTCATTTAGGTGGTAGGTTGTATGAGCGAGCAATAAACCGTGAAAGCTGCAGTGGTCTGAATGGAAAAAAAGTGTCTGGTCCTTAAGTGGTTTTATGACTGCAGTCCTTCAGTGGTCGAGGATTGAAACATTAACTTTACAGATCTCTCCTTAACTTAAAGGGGTTCTCTTGCACTTTTAAGAAACAAAATCTGGCACTTACCTGGGCTTCAATAAGCCCCCTGCAGCTGGAACGTCCTGCACCGTACTCCTCCGATCACCCGGTCCCTGGGTGATCCCCCCGGGTGTGCAGAGCTGGGAACTCGGGTGCACAGAGGTCTCACCACCAGAGCCTCTGAGAGATAGGAATCCAGCAGGGGGATGAGCCTCTGGTAATGGGTGCAGCAGGTGTGCTGAGCTGGGAACTCAGGTGTACAGAGAACTCACCCTCAGATCCCTGAGAGATAGAGGAATCCAGCAGGGGGAGGAGCATCTGGTAATGGGTGCAGCAGGTGTGCAGAGCTGGGAACTCAGGTGCACAGAGATCTCACCACCAGATCCCTGAGAGATAGGAGAGCCAGCAGGGGGAGGAGCCTCTGGTAATGGGTGCAGCAGGTGTGCAGAGCTGGGAACTCAGGTGCACAGAGATCTCACCACCAGATTCCTGAGAGATAGGAGAATCCAGCAGGGGGAGGAGCCTCTGGTAATGGGTGCAGCAGGTGTGCAGAGCTGGGAACTCAGGTGCACAGAGATCTCACCACCAGATTCCTGAGAGATAGGAGAATCCAGCAGGGGGAGGAGCCTCTGGTAATGGGTGCAGCAGGTGTGCAGAGCTGGGAACTCAGGTGTACAGAGAACTCACCCTCAGATCCCTGAGAGATAGAGGAATCCAGCAGGGGGAGGAGCATCTGGTAATGGGTGCAGCAGGTGTGCAGAGCTGGGAACTCAGGTGCACAGAGATCTCACCACCAGATCCCTGAGAGATAGGAGAGCCAGCAGGGGGAGGAGCCTCTGGTAATGGGTGCAGCAGGTGTGCAGAGCTGGGAACTCAGGTGCACAGAGATCTCACCACCAGATTCCTGAGAGATAGGAGAATCCAGCAGGGGGAGGAGCCTCTGGTAATGGGTGCAGCAGGTGTGCAGAGCTGGGAACTCAGGTGCACAGAGATCTCACCACCAGATTCCTGAGAGATAGAAGAATCCAGCAGGGGGAGGAGCCTCTGGTAATGGGTGCAGCAGGTGTGCAGAGCTGGAAACTCAGGAGTGCAGAGATTTCACCACCAGTCCCTGAGAGATAGGAGAATCCAGCAGGGGAGGAGCCTCTGGTAATGGGTGCAGCAGGTGTGCAGAGCTGGGAACTCAGGTGCACAGAGATCTCACCAACAGATGCCTGAGAGATAGAGGAATCCAGCAGGGGGAGGAGCCTCTGGTAATGGGCGCAGCAGGTGTGCAGAGCTGGGAACTCAGGTGCACAGAGATCTCACCACCAGATCCCCGAGAGATAGGAGAATCCAGCAGGGGAGGAGCCTCTGGTAATGGGTGCAGCAGGTGGGCAGAGCTGGGAACTCAGGTGCACAGAGATCTCACCACCAGAGCCCCTGAGAGAGAGGAGAATCCAGCAGGGAGGAGGAGCCTCTGGTAATGGGTGCAGCAGGTGTGCAGAGCTGGGAACTCAGGTGCACAGAGATCTCACCACCAGATCCCTGAGAGATAGAGGAATCCAGCAGGGGAGGAGCCTCTGGTAATGCGTGCAGCAGGTGTGCAGAGCTGGAACTCAGATGCACAGAGATCTCACCACCAGATCCCTGAGAGATAGGAGAATCCAGCAGGGGGAGGAGCCTCTGGTAATGGGTGCAGCAGGTGTGCAGAGCTGGGAACTCAGGTGCACAGAGATCTCACCACCAGATCCCCTGAGAGATAGGAGAATCCAGCAGGGGGAGGAGCTTTTGGTAATGGGTGCAGCAGGTGGGCAGAGCTGGGAACTCAGGTGCACAGAGATCTCACCACCAGATCCCTGAGGGAGAGGAGAATCCAGCAGGGGGAGGAGCCTCTGGTAATGGGTGCAGCAGATGGGCAGAGCTGGGAACTCAGGTGCACAGAGATCTCGCCAACAGATGCCTGAGAGATATAGAATCCAGCAGGGGGAGGAGCCTCTGGTAATGGGTGCAGCAGGTGTGCAGAGCTGGGAACTCAGGTGCACAGAGATCTCACCACCAGAGCCCTGAGAGATATAATAATACAGCAGGGAGAGGAGCCTCTGGTAATGTGTGAAGCAGGTGGGCAGAGCTGGGAACTCAGGTGTGCAGAGATCTCACCACCAGTCCCTGAGAGATAGGAGAATCCAGCAGGGGGAGGAGCCTCTGGTAATGGGTGCAGCAGGTTTGCAGAGCTGGGAACTCAGGTGCACAGAGATCTAACCAACAGATGCCTGAAAGATAGAGGAATCCAGCAGGGGGAGGAGCCTCTGGTAATGGGCGCAGCAGGTGTGCAGAGCTGGGAACTCAGGTGCACAGAGATCTCACCACCAGAGCCCCTGAGAGAGAGGAGAATCCAGCAGGGGGAGGAGCCTCTGGTAATGGGTGCAGCAGGTGTGCAGAGCTGGGAACTCAGGTGCACAGAGATCTCACCACCAGAGCCCTGAGAGATATAATAATACAGCAGGGAGAGGAGCCTCTGGTAATGTGTGAAGCAGGTGGGCAGAGCTGGGAACTCAGGTGTGCAGAGATTTCACCACCAGTCCCTGAGAGATAGGAGAATCCAGCAGGGGGAGGAGCCTCTGGTAATGGGTGCAGCAGGTGTGCAGAGCTGGGAACTCAGATGCACAGAGATCTCACCACCAGATCCCTGAGAGATAGGAGAATCCAACAGGGGGAGGAGCCTCTGGTAATGGGTGCAGCAGGTGTGCAGAGCTGGGAACTCAGGTGCACAGAGATCTCACCACCAGATCCCCTGAGAGACAGAAGAATCCAGCAGGGGTAGGAGCCTCTGGTAATGGGTGCAGCAGGTGTGCAGAGCTGGGAACTCAGGTGCACAGAGATCTCACCACCAGATCCCCTGAGAGATAGGAGAATCCAGCAGGGGGAGGAGCTTTTGGTAATGGGTGCAGCAGGTGGGCAGAGCTGGGAACTCAGGTGCACAGAGATCTCACCACCAGATCCCTGAGGGAGAGGAGAATCCAGCAGGGGGAGGAGCCTCTGGTAATGGGTGCAGCAGGTGTGCAGAGCTGGGAACTCAGGTGCACAGAGATCTCACCACCAGATCCCTGAGAGATAGAGGAATCCAGCAGGGGAGGAGCCTCTGGTAATGCGTGCAGCAGGTGTGCAGAGCTGGGAACTCAGATGCACAGAGATCTCACCACCAGATCCCTGAGAGATAGGAGAATCCAGCAGGGGGAGGAGCCTCTGGTAATGGGTGCAGCAGGTGTGCAGAGCTGGGAACTCAGGTGCACAGAGATCTCACCACCAGATCCCCTGAGAGACAGAAGAATCCAGCAGGGGTAGGAGCCTCTGGTAATGGGTGCAGCAGGTGTGCAGAGTTGGGAACTCAGGTGCACAGAGATCTCACCACCAGATCCCCTGAGAGATAGGAGAATCCAGCAGGGGGAGGAGCTTTTGGTAATGGGTGCAGCAGGTGGGCAGAGCTGGGAACTCAGGTGCACAGAGATCTCACCACCAGATCCCTGAGGGAGAGGAGAATCCAGCAGGGGGAGAGGAGCCTCTGGTAATGGGTGCAGCAGGTGTGCAGAGCTGGGAACTCAGGTGCACAGAGATCTCACCAACAGATGCCTGAGAGATAGAGGAATCCAGCAGGGGGAGGAGCCTCTGGTAATGGGTGCAGCAGGTGGGCAGAGCTGGGAACTCAGGTGCACAGATATCTCACCACCAGATCCCTGAGGGAGAGGAGAATCCAGCAGGGGGAGGAGCCTCTGGTAATGGGTGCAGCAGGTGTGCAGAGCTGGGAACTCAGGTGCACAGAGATCTCACCAACAGATGCCTGAGAGATAGAGGAATCCACCAGGGGGAGGAGCCTCTGGTAATGTGTGCAGCAGGTGGGCAGAGCTGGGAACTCAGGTGCACAGAGATCTCACCACCAGAGCCCCTGAGAGATAGGAGAATCCAGCAGGGGGAGGAGTCTCTGGTAATGAGTGCAGCAGGTGTGCAGAGCTGGGAACTCAGGTGCACAGAGATCTCACCCCCAGATCCCTGAGAGATAGGAGAATCCAGCAGGGGGAGAGGAGCCTCTGGTAATGGGTGCAGCAGGTGGGCAGAGCTGGGAACTCAGGTGCACAGAGATCTCACCACCAGAGCCCCTGAGAGATAGGAGAATCCAGCAGGGGGAGGAGCCTCTGGTAATGGGTGCAGCAGGTGGGCAGAGCTGGGAACTCAGGTGCACAGAGATCTCACCACCAGAGCCCCTGAGAGATAGGAGAATCCAGCAAGGGGAGGAGCCTCTGGTAATGGGTGCAGCAGGTGTGCAGAGCTGGAAACTCAGGTGCACAGAGATCTCACCACCAGATCCCCTGAGAGATAGGAGAATCCAGCAGGGGGAGGAGCTTTTGGTAATGGGTGCAGCAGGTGGGCAGAGCTGGGAACTCAGGTGCACAGAGATCTCAGCACCAGATCCCTGAGGGAGAGGAGAATCCAGCAGGGGGAGGAGCCTCTAGTAATGGGTGCAGCAGGTGTGCAGAGCTGGGAACTCAGGTGCACAGAGATCTCACCAACAGATGCCTGAGAGATAGAGGAATCCAGCAGGGGGAGGAGCCTCTGGTAATGGGTGCAGCAGGTGGGCAGAGCTGGGAACTCAGGTGCACAGATATCTCACCACCAGATCCCTGAGGGAGAGGAGAATCCAGCAGGGGGAGGAGCCTCTGGTAATGGGTGCAGCAGGTGTGCAGAGCTGGGAACTCAGGTGCACAGAGATCTCACCAACAGATGCCTGAGAGATAGAGGAATCCAGCAGGGGGAGGAGCCTCTGGTAATGTGTGCAGCAGGTGGGCAGAGCTGGGAACTCAGGTGCACAGAGATCTCACCACCAGAGCCCCTGAGAGATAGGAGAATCCAGCAGGGGGAGGAGTCTCTGGTAATGGGTGCAGCAGGTGTGCAGAGCTGGGAACTCAGGTGCACAGAGATCTCACCACCAGATCCCTGAGAGATAGGAGAATCCAGCAGGGGGAGAGGAGCCTCTGGTAATGGGTGCAGCAGGTGGGCAGAGCTGGGAACTCAGGTGCACAGAGATCTCACCACCAGAGCCCCTGAGAGATAGGAGAATCCAGCAGGGGGAGGAGCCTCTGGTAATGTGTGCAGCAGGTGTGTAGAGCTGGGAACTCATGTGCACAGAGATCTCACCACCAGATCCCTGAGAGATAGGAGAATCCAGCAGGGGGAGGCGCCTCTGGTAATGTGTGAAGCAGGTGTGCAGAGCTGGGAACTCAGGTGCACAGAGATCTCACCACCAGAGCCCCTGAGAGATAGAAGAATCCAGCAGGGGGAGGAGCCTCTGGTAATGGGTGCAGCAGGTGTGCAGAGCTGGGAACTCAGGTGCACAGAGATCTCACCACCAGATCCCCTGAGAGATAGGAGAATCCAGCAGGGGGAGGAGCTTTTGGTAATGGGTGCAGCAGGTGGGCAGAGCTGGGAACTCAGGTGCACAGAGATCTCAGCACCAGATCCCTGAGGGAGAGGAGAATCCAGCAGGGGGAGGAGCCTCTAGTAATGGGTGCAGCAGGTGTGCAGAGCTGGGAACTCAGGTGCACAGAGATCTCACCAACAGATGCCTGAGAGATAGAGGAATCCAGCAGGGGGAGGGGCCTCTGGTAATGGGTGCAGCAGGTGGGCAGAGCTGGGAACTCAGGTGCACAGAGATCTCACCCCCAGATCCCTGAGAGATAGAAGAATCCAGCAGGGGGAGGAGCCTCTGGTAATGGGTGCAGCAGGTGTGCAGAGCTGGAAACTCAGGTGCACAGAGATCTCAGCACCAGATCCCTGAGGGAGAGGAGAATCCAGCAGGGGGAGGAGCCTCTGGTAATGGGTGCAGCAGGTGTGCAGAGCTGGGAACTCAGGTGCACAGAGATCTCACCAACAGATGCCTGAGAGATAGAGGAATCCAGCAGGGGGAGGAGCCTCTGGTAATGGGTGCAGCAGGTGGGCAGAGCTGGGAACTCAGGTGCACAGATATCTCACCACCAGATCCCTGAGGGAGAGGAGAATCCAGCAGGGGGAGGAGCCTCTGGTAATGGGTGCAGCAGGTGTGCAGAGCTGGGAACTCAGGTGCACAGAGATCTCACCAACAGATGCCTGAGAGATAGAGGAATCCAGCAGGGGGAGGAGCCTCTGGTAATGTGTGCAGCAGGTGGGCAGAGCTGGGAACTCAGGTGCACAGAGATCTCACCACCAGAGCCCCTGAGAGATAGGAGAATCCAGCAGGGGGAGGAGTCTCTGGTAATGGGTGCAGCAGGTGTGCAGAGCTGGGAACTCAGGTGCACAGAGATCTCACCACCAGATTCCTGAGAGATAGGAGAATCCAGCAGGGGGAGGAGCCTCTGGTAATGGGTGCAGCAGGTGGGCAGAGCTGGGAACTCAGGTGCACAGAGATCTCACCACCAGAGCCCCTGAGAGATAGGAGAATCCAGCAGGGGGAGGAGCGTCTGGTAATGGGTGCAGCAGGTGTGCAGAGCTGGGAACTCAGGTGCACAGAGATCTCACCACCAGATCCCTGAGAGATAGGAGAATCCAGCAGGGGGAGAGGAGCCTCTGGTAATGGGTGCAGCAGGTGTGCAGAGCTGGGAACTCATGTGCACAGAGATCTCACCACCAGATCCCTGAGAGATAGGAGAATCCAGCAGGGGGAGGAGCCTCTGGTAATGTGTGAAGCAGGTGTGCAGAGCTGGGAACTCAGGTGCACAGAGATCTCACCACCAGAGCCCCTGAGAGATAGAAGAATCCAGCAGGGGGAGGAGCCTCTGGTAATGGGTGCAGCAGGTGTGCAGAGCTGGGAACTCAGGTGCACAGACATCTCACCCCCAGATCCCCTGAGAGATATTGAATCCAGCAGGGGGAGGAGCCTCTTGTAATGGGTGCAGCAGGTGTGCAGAGCTGGGAACTCAGGTGTACAGAGATCTCACTACCAGATGCCTGAGAGATAGAAGAATCCAGCAGGGGGAGGGGCCTCTGGTAATGGGTGCAGCAGGTGTGCAGAGCTGGGAACTCAGGTGCACAGAGATCTCACCACCAGATCCCTGAGAGATAGGAGAATCCAGCAGGGGGAGAGGAGCCTCTGGTAATGGGCGCAGCAGGTGTGCAGAGCTGGGAACTCAGGTGCACAGAGATCTCACCACCAGAGCCCCTGAGAGAGAGGAGAATCCAGCAGGGGGAGGAGCCTCTGGTAATGGGTGCAGCAGGTGTGCAGAGCTGGGAACTCAGGTCCACAGAGATCTCACCACCAGAGCCCCTGAGAGAAAGAAGAATAGAGCAGGGGGAGGAGCATCTGGTAATAGGTGTAGCAGGTGTGTAGAACTGGGAACTCAGGTGCACAGAGATCTCACCAAGAGATACCCTGCGAGATAGGAGAATCCAGCAAGGGAGGAGCCTGTGGTAATGGGTGCAGCAGGTGTGCAGAGCTGGGAACTCAGGTGCACAGAGATCTCACCACCAGAGCCCCTGAGAGATAGGAGAATCCAGCAGGGGGAGGAGCCTCTGGTAATGGGTGCAGCAGGTGTGCAGAGCTGGGAACTCAGGTCCACAGAGATCTCACCACCAGAGCCCCTGAGAGAAAGAAGAATAGAGCAGGGGGAGGAGCATCTGGTAATAGGTGTAGCAGGTGTGTAGAGCTGGGAACTCAGGTGCACAGAGATCTCACCAAGAGATACCCTGCGAGATAGGAGAATCCAGCAGGGGGAGGAGCCTCTGGTAATGGGTGCAGCAGGTGTGCAGGGATGGGAACTCAGGTGCACAGATATCTCACCACCAGATCCCTTACAGATAGGAATCCAGCAGGGGGAGGAGCCTCTGGTAATAGGGGCAGAAGGTGTGCAGAGCTGGGAACTCAGGTGCACAGAGATCTCACCCCCAGATCCCTGAGGGAGAGGAGAATCCAGCAGGGGGAGGAGCCTCTGGTAATGGGTGCAGAAGGTGTGCAGAGCTGGGAACTCAGGTGCACAGAGATCTCACCACCAGATCCCTGAGAGATAGGAGAATCCAGCAGGGGGAGGAGCCTCTGGTAATGGGTGCAGAAGGTGTGCAGAGCTGGGAACTCAGGTGCACAGAGATCTCACCACCAGAGCCCCTGAGAGAAAGAAGAATAGAGCAGACGGAGGAGCCTCTGGTAATAGGTGTAGCAGGTGTGTAGAGCTGGGAACTCAGATGCACAGAGATCTCTCCCCCAGAGCCCCTGAGAGAAAGAAGAATAGAGCAGGGGAGGAGCCTCTGGTAATAGGTGTAGCAGGTGTGTAGAGCTGGGAACTCAGGTGCACAGAGATCTCACCACCAGATACCCTGAGAGATAGGAGAAACCAGCAGGGGAGGAGCCTCTGGTAATGGGTGCAGCAGGTGTGCAGGGATGGGAACTCAGGTGCACAGAGATCTCACCACCAGATCCCTTACAGATAGGAATCCAGCAGGGGGAGGAGCCTCTGGTAATGGGGGCAGAAGGTGTGCAGAGCTGGGAACTCAGGTGCACAGAGATCTCACCCCCAGAATCCCTGAGAGATAGAGGAATCCAGCAGGGGGAGGAGCCTCTGGTAATGGGTGCAGCAGGTGTGCAGAGCTGGGAACTCAGGTGCACAGAGATCTCACCACCAGAGCCCCTGAGAGATAGGAGAATCCAGCAGGGGGAGGAGCTTCTGGTAATGGGAGCAGCAGGTGCGCAGAGCTGGGAACTCAGGTGCACAGAGATCTCACCACCAGAGCCCTGAGAGATAGAAGAAACCAGCAGGGGGAGGGGTCTCTGGTAATGTGTGCAGCAGGTGTGCAGAGCTGGGAACTCAGGTGCACAGAGATCTCACCACCAGTCCCTGAGAGATAGGAGAATCCAGCAGGGGGAGGAGCCTCTGGTAATGGGTGCAGAAGGTGTGCAGAGCTGGGAACTCAGGTGCACAGAGATCTCACCCCCAGAATCCCTGAGAGATAGAGGAATCCAGCAGGGGGAGGAGCCTCTGGTAATGGGTGCAGCAGGTGTGCAGAGCTGGGAACTCAGGTGCACAGAGATCTCACCACCAGATACCCTGAGAGATAGGAGAATCCAGCTGGGGGAGGAGCCTCTGGTAATGGGAGCAGCAGGTGTGCAGAGCTGGGAACTCAGATGCACAGAGACCTCACCACCAGATCCCTGAGAGATAGAAGAAACCAGCAGGGGGAGGGGTCTCTGGTAATGTGTGCAGCAGGTGTGCAGAGCTGGGAACTCAGGTGCACAGAGATCTTACCACACCAGATCCCTGAGAGATAGGAGAATCCAGCAGGGGGAGGAGCCTCTGGTAATGGGTGCAGAAGGTGTGCAGAGCTGGGAACTCAGTTGCACAGACATCTCACCCCCAGATCCCCTGAGAGATAGGAGAATCCAGCAGGGGGAGGAGCCTCTGGTAATGGGTGCAGCAGGTGTGCAGAGCTGGGAACTCAGGTGCACAGAGATCTCACCCCCAGAGCCCCTGAGAGAAAGAAGAATAGAGCAGGAGGAGGAGCCTCTGGTAATAGGTGTAGCAGGTGTGTAGAGCTGGGAACTCAGGTGCACAGAGATCTCACCACCAGATACCCTGAGAGATAGGAGAATCCAGCAGGGGAGGAGCCTCTGGTAATGGGTGCAGCAGGTGTGCAGGGATGGGAACTCAGGTGCACAGAGATCTCACCACCAGATCCCTGAGGGAGAGGAGAATCCAGCAGGGGGAGGAGCCTCTGGTAATGGGTGCAGCAGGTGTGCAGAGCTGGGAACTCAGGTGCACAGAGATCTAACCCCCAGAATCCCTGAGAGATAGAGGAATCCTGCAGGGGGAGGAGCCTCTGGTAATGGGTGCAGCAGGTGTGCAGAGCTGGGAACTCAAGAGCACAGAGATCTCACCACCAGAGCCCCTGAGAGATAGGAGAATACAGCAGGGGGAGGAGCCTCTGGTAATGGGTGCAGCAGGTGTGCAGTGCTGGGCACTCAGGTGCACAGAGACCTCACCACCAGATTCCTGAGAGATAGAAGAATCAAGCAGGGGGAGGGGTCTCTGGTAATGTGTGCAGCACGTGTGCAGAGCTGGGAACTCAGGTGCACAGAGATCTTACCACACCAGATCCCTGAGAGATAGGAGAATCCAGCAGGGGGAGGAGCCTCTGGTAATGGGAGCAGCAGGTGTGCAGAGCTGGGAACTCAGGTGCACAGAGATCTCACCACCAGATCCCTGAGATATAGAATCCAGCAGGGGGAGGAGCCTCTGGTAATGGGTGCAGCAGGTGTACAGAGCTGGGAACTCAGGTGCACAGAGATCTCACCACCAGATCCCCTGAGAGATATAGAATCCAGCAGGGGGAGGAGTCTCTGGTAATGGGTGCAGCAGGTGTGCAGAGCTGGGAACTCAGGTGCACAGAGATCTCACCACCAGATCCCCTGAGAGATATAGAATCCAGCAGGGGGAGGAGCCTCTGGTAATGGGTGCAGCAGGTGAGCACAGCTGGGAACTCAGGTGCACAGAGATCTCACCCCAATAGCCCTGAGAGATAGAGGAATCCAGCAGGGGAGGAGCCTCTGGTAATGGGTGCAGCACATTTGCAGAGCTGGGAACTCAGGTGCACAGAGATCTCACCACCAGAGCCCCTGAGAGATAGGAGAATCCAGCAGGGGGAGGAGCCTCTGGTAATGGGTGCAGCAGGTGTGCAGAGCTGGGAACTCAGGTGCACAGAGATCTCACCACCAGATCCCCTGAGAGATAGGAGAATCCAGCAGGGGGCGGAGCCTCTGGTAATGGGTGCAGCAGGTGTGCAGAGCTGGGAACTCAGGGTCACAGAGATCTCACCCCCAGATCCCCTGAGAGATATAGAATCCAGCAGGGGAGGAGCCTCTGGTAATGGGTGCAGCAGGTGAGCACAGCTGGGAACTCAGGTGCACAGAGATCTCACCCCAATAGCCCTGAGAGATAGAGGAATCCAGCAGGGGAGGGGCCTCTGGTAATGGGTGCAGCACATTTGCAGAGCTGGGAACTCAGGTGCACAGAGATCTCACCACCAGATCCCTGAGAGATAGGAGAATCCAGCAGGGGTGGATCCTCTGGTAATGGGTGCAGCAGGTGTGCAGAGCTGGGAAGTCAGGTGCACAGAGATCTCACCATCAGATCCCTGAGAGATAAAGGAATCCAGCAGGGGGAGGGGCCTCTCGTAATGGGTGCAGCAGGTGTGCAGAGCTGGGAATTCAGGTGCACAGAGATCTCACCACCAGATCCCCGAGAGATAGAAGAATCCAGCAGGGGGAGGGGCCTCTGGTAATGGGTGCAGCAGGTGTGCAGAGCTGGGAACTCAGGTGCACAGAGATCTCACCACCAGATCCCTGAGGGAGAGGAGAATCCAGCAGGGGGAGGAGCCTCTGGTAATGGGTGCAGCAGGTGTGCAGAGCTGGGAACTCAGGTGCACAGAGATCTCACCACCAGATCCCTTACAGATAGGAATCCAGCAGGGGGAGGAGCCTCTGGTAATGGGGGCAGAAGGTGTGCAGAGCTGGGAACTCAGGTGCACAGAGATCTAACCCCCAGAATCCCTGAGAGATAGAGGAATCCTGCAGGGGGAGGAGCCTCTGGTAATGGGTGCAGCAGGTGTGCAGAGCTGGGAACACAGGAGCACAGAGATCACACCACCAGATCCCTGAGAGATAGAGGAATCCAGCAGGGGGAGGAGCTTCTGGTAATGGGTGCAGCAGGTGTGCAGTGCTGGGCACTCAGGTGCACAGAGACCTCACCACCAGATTCCTGAGAGATAGAAGAATCAAGCAGGGGGAGGGGTCTCTGGTAATGTGTGCAGCACGTGTGCAGAGCTGGGAACTCAGGTGCACAGAGATCTTACCACACCAGATCCCTGAGAGATAGGAGAATCCAGCAGGGGGAGGAGCCTCTGGTAATGGGAGCAGCAGGTGTGCAGAGCTGGGAACTCAGGTGCACAGAGATCTCACCACCAGATCCCTGAGATATAGAATCCAGCAGGGGGAGGAGCCTCTGGTAATGGGTGCAGCAGGGGGAGGAGTCTCTGGTAATGGGTGCAGCAGGTGTACAGAGCTGGGAACTCAGGTGCACAGAGATCTCACCACCAGATCCCCTGAGAGATATAGAATCCAGCAGGGGGAGGAGCCTCTGGTAATGGGTGCTAAAGATGTGCAGAGCTAGGAACTCAGGTGCACAGAAATCTCACCACTAGATCCCTAAGAGATAGAGGAATCCAGCAGGGGGAGGGGCCTCTGGTAATGGGTGCAGCAGGTGTGCAGAGCTGGGAACTCAGGTGCACAGAGATCTCACCACCAGATCCCCTGAGAGATAGGAGAATCCAGCAGGGGGCGGAGCCTCTGGTAATGGGTGCAGCAGGTGTGCAGAGCTGGGAACTCAGGTGCACAGAGATCTCACCCCAATAGCCCTGAGAGATAGAGGAATCCAGCAGGGGAGGGGCCTCTGGTAATGGGTGCAGCACATTTGCAGAGCTGGGAACTCAGGTGCACAGAGATCTCACCACCAGATCCCTGAGAGATAGGAGAATCTAGCAGGGGTGGATCCTCTGGTAATGGGTGCAGCAGGTGTGCAGAGCTGGGAAGTCAGGTGCACAGAGATCTCACCATCAGATCCCTGAGAGATAAAGGAATCCAGCAGGGGGAGGGGCCTCTGGTAATGGGTGCAGAAGGTGTGCAGAGCTGGGAACTCAGGTGCACAGAGATCTCACCACCAGATCCCCGAGAGATAGAAGAATCCAGCAGGGGGAGGGGCCTCTGGTAATGGGTGCAGCAGGTGTGCAGAGCTGGGAACTCAGGTGCACAGAGATCTCACCACCAGATCCCCTGAGAGATATAGAATCCAGCAGGGGGAGGAGCCTCTGGTAATGGGTGCAGCAGATGTGCAGAGCTGGGAACTCAGGTGCACAGAGATCTCACCACCAGATCCCCTGAGAGATAGGAGAATCCAGAAGGGGGAGGAGCCTCTGGTAATGGGTGCAGCAGGTGTGCAGGGATGGGAACTCAGGTGCACAGAGATCTCACCCCCAGAGTCCCTGAGAGATAGAAGAATCCAGCAGGGGGAGGAGCCTCTGGTACTGGTTGCAGAAGGTGTGCAGAGCTGGGAACTCAGGTGCACAGAGATCTCACCCCCAGAACCTCTGAGAGATAGAAGAATCCAGCAGGGGGAGGGGCCTCTGGTAATGGGTGCAGAAGGTGTGCAGAGCTGGGAACTCAGGTGCACAGAAATCTCACCACCAGATCCCTTAGAGATAGGAATCCAGCAGGGGGAGGAGCCTCTGGTAATGGGTGCAGAAGGTGTGCAGAGCTGGGAACTCAGGTGCACAGAGATCTCACCCCCAGAATCCCTGAGAGATAGAGGAATCCAGCAGGGGGAGGATCCTCTGGTAATGGGTGCAGCAGGTGTGCAGAGCTGGGAACTCAGATGCAGGTGCACAGAGATCTCACCCCCAGAGTCCCTGAGAGATAGGAGAATCCAGCAGGGGGAGGAGCCTCTGGTAATGGGTGCAGAAGGTGTGCAGAGCTGGGAACTCAGGGGCACAGAGATCTCACCCCCAGAGTCCCTGAGAGATAGAGGAATCCAGCAGGGGGAGGAGCCTCTGGTAATGGGTGCAGCAGGTGTGCAGAGCTGGGAACTCAGGTGCACAGAGATCTCACCCCCAGAGTCCCTGAGAGATAGGAGAATCCAGCAGGGGAGGAGCCTCTGGTTATGGGAGCAGCAGGTGTGCAGAGCTGGGAACTCAGGTGCACAGAGATCTCACTACCAGATCCCCTGAGAGATAGGAGAATCCAGCAGGGGAGGAGCCTCTGGTAATGGGAGCAGCAGGTGTGCAGAGCTGGGAACTCAGGTGCACAGAGGTCTCACCACCAGATCCCTGAGAGATAGAGGAATCCAGCAGGGGAGGAGCCTCTGGTAATGGGTGCAGCAGGTGTGCAGAGCTGGGAACTCAGGTGCACAGAGGTCTCACCACCAGATGCCTGAGAGATAGAGGAATCCAGCAGGGGGAGGAGCCTCTGGTAATGGGTGCAGCAGGTGTGCAGAGCTTGGAACTCAGGTGCACAGAGATCTCACCCTCAGAGCCCCTGAGAGATAGAAGAATCCAGCAGGGGTAGGAGCCTCTGGTAATGGGTGCAGCAGGAAGGCAGAGCTGGGAACTCAGGTGCACAGAGATCTCAACACCAGATCCCCGAGAGATAGAAGAATCCAGCAGGGGGAGGAGACTCTGGTAATGGGTGCAGCAGGAGGGCAGAGCTGGGAACTCAGGTGCAGAGATCTCACCACCAGATCCCTGAGAGATAGGAGAATTCAGCAGGGGGATTAGCCTCTAGTAATTGGTGCAGCAGGTGTGCAGAGCTGGGAACTCAGGTGTACAGAGATCTCACTACCAGATGCCTGAGAGATAGAAGAATCCAGCAGGTGGAGGGGCCTCTGGTAATGGGTGCAGCAGGAAGGCAGAGCTGGGAACTCAGGTGCACAGAGATCTCACCACCAGATCCCCGAGAGATAGAAGAATCCAGCAGGGGGAGGAGACTCTGGTAATGGGTGCAGCAGGAGGGCAGAGCTGGGAACTCAGGTGCAGAGATCTCACCACCGGATCCCTGAGAGATAGGAGAATCCAGCAGGGGGAGGAGCCTCTGGTAATGGGTGCAGCAGGTGTGCAGAGCTGGGAACTCAGGTGCACAGAGATCTCACCACCAGATCCCCGAGAGATAGAAGAATCCAGCAGGGGGAGGAGACTCTGGTAATGGGTGCAGCAGGAGGGCAGAGCTGGGAACTCAGGTGCAGAGAACTCACCACCAGATCCCTGAGAGATAGGAGAATGCAGCAGGGGGAGGAGCCTCTGGTAATGGGTGCAGCAGGTGTGTAGAGCTGGGAACTCAGGTGTACAGAGATCTCACCACCAGATCCCCTGAGAGATAGAGGAATCCAGCAGGGGGAGCAGCCTCTGGTAATGGTTGCAGCAGGTGTGCAGAGCTGGGAACTCAGTTGCACAGAGATCTCACCACTAGAGCCCCTGAGAGATATAGAATCCAGCAGGGGGAGGAGCCTCTGGTAATGGGTGCAGCAGGTGTGCAGAGCTGGGAACTCAGTTGCACAGAGATCTCACCACTAGATCCCTGAGAGATATAGAATCCAGCAGGGGGAGGAGCCTCTGGTAATGGGTGCAGCAGGTGTGCAGAGCTGGGAACTCAGTTGCACAGAGATCTCACCACTAGATCCCTGAGAGATAGAAGAATCCAGCAGGGGGAGACGCCTCAGGTAATGGGTGCAGCAGGTGTGCAGAGCTGGGAACTCAGTTGCACAGAGATCTCACCACTAGAGCCCCTGAGAGATATAGAATCCAGCAGGGGGAGGAGCCTCTGGTAATGGGTGCAGCAGGTGTGCAGAGCTGGGAACTCAGTTGCACAGAGATCTCACCACTAGATCCCTGAGAGATAGAAGAATCCAGCAGGGGGAGACGCCTCAGGTAATGGGTGCAGCAGGTGTGCAGAGCTGGGAACTCAGGGGCACAGAGATCTCACCACTAGAGCCCCTGAGAGATATAGAATCCAGCAAGGGAGGAGCCTCTGGTAATGGGTGCAGCAGGTGTGCAGAGCTGGGAACTCAGGTGCACAGAGATCTCACCACCAGATCCCTGAGAGATAGGAGAATCCAGCAGGGGGAGGAGCCTCTGGTAATGGGTGCAGCAGGTGTGCAGAGCTGGGAACTCAGGTGCACAGAGATCTCACCACCAGATCACTGAGAGATAGGAGAATCCCGCAGGGGGAGGAGCCTCTGGTAATGGGTGCAGCAGGTGTGCAGAGCTGGGAACTCAGGTGCACAGAGATCTCACCACCAGATCCCTGAGATATAGATTCCAGCAGGGGGAGGAGCCTCTGGTAATAGGTGCAGCAGGTGTGCAGAGCTGGGAACTCCGCTGCACAGAGATCTCACCACCAGATCCCTGAGAGATAGAAGAATCCAGCAGGGGAGGAGCCTCTGGTAATGGGTGCAGCAGGTGTGCAGAGCTGGGAACTCAGGTGCACAGAGATCTCACCACCAGATTCCTGAGAGATAGAAGAATCCAGCAGGGGGAGGAGCCTCTGGTAATGGGAGCAGCAGGTGTGCAGAGCTGGGAACTCAGGTGCACAAAGATCTCACCACCAGATTCCTGAGAGATAGGAGAATTAAGCAGCGGGAGGAGCCTCTGGTAATGGGTGCAGCAGGTGTACAGAGCTGGGAACTCAGGGGCACAGAGATCTCACCCCCAGAGCCCTGAGATATAGAATCCAGCAGGGGGAGGAGCTTCTGGTAATGGGTGCAGCAGGTGTGCAGAGCTGGGAACTCAGGGGCACAGAGATCTCACCCCCAGAGCCCTGAGATATAGAATCCAGCAGGGGGAGGAGCTTCTGGTAATGGGTGCAGCAGGTGTGCAGAGCTGGGAACTCAGGTGCACCGAGATCTCACCACCAGAACCCTGAGAGATAGAGGAATCCAGCAGGGGAGGAGCCTCTGGTAATGGGTGCAGTAGGTGTGCAGAGCTGGGAACTCAGGTGCACAGAGATCTCACCACCAGATCCCCTGAGAGATATAGAATCCAGCAGGGGGAGGAGCCTCTGGTAATGGGTGCAGCAGGTGTGCAGAGATGGGAACTCAGGTGCACAGAGATCTCACCACCAGATCCCTGAGAGATAGAGGAATCCAGCAGGGGGAGGAGCTTCTGGTAATGGGTGCAGCAGGGGGGCAGAGGTGGGAACTCAGGTGCACAGAGATCTCACCACCAGAGCCCCTGAGAGATAGGAGAATCCAGCAGGGGGAGGAGCCTCTGGTAATGGGTGCAGCAGGTGTGCAGAGCTGGGAACTCAGGTGCACAGAGATCTCACCACTAGATCCCTGAGAGATAGAGGAATCCAGCAGGGGGAGGGGCCTCTGGTAATGGGTGCAGCAGGTGTGCAGAGCTGGGAACTCAGGTGCACAGAGATCTCACCACCAGAGCCCCTGAGAGATAGGAGAATCCAGCAGGGGGTGGGGAGCCTCTGGTAATGAGTGCAGCAGGTGTGCAGAGCTGGGAACTCAGGTGCACAGAGATCTCACCACTAGATCCCTGAGAGATAGAGGAATCCAGCAGGGGGAGGGGCCTCTGGTAATGGGTGCAGCAGGTGTGCAGAGCTGGGAACTCAGGTGCACAGAGATCTCACCACCAGAGCCCTGAGATATAGAATCCAGCAGGGGGAGGAGCCTCTGGTAATGGGTGCAGCAGGGGGAGGAGTCTCTGGTAATGGGTGCAGCAGGGGGAGGAGTATCTGGTAATAGGAGCAGCAGGGGGAGGAGTCTCTGGTAATGGGTGCAGCAGGGGGAGGAGTCTCTGGTAATGGGTGCAGCTGGGGGAGGAGTCTCTGGTAATGGGAGCAGCAGGTGGAGGAGTCTCTGGTAATGGGAGCAGCAGGGGGAGGAGCCTCTGGTAATGGGTGCAGCAGGGGGAGGAGCCTCTGGTAATGGGTGCAGCACGGGGAGGAGTCTCTGGTAATGGGTGCAGCAGAGGGAGGAGTCTCTGGTAATGGGAGCAGCAGTGGGAGGAGTCTCTGGTAATGGGTGCAGCAGGGGAGGAGTCTCTAGTAATGGGTGCAGCAGGGGGAGGAATCTCTGGTAATGGGAGCAGCAGGGGGAGGAGCCTCTGGTAATGGGTGCAGCAGGGGGAGGAGTCTCTGGTAATGGGGTACTACGTCAGGGCTGGTGGAACTGCATAATAAAACATTTGTTTTTCCTGCAGATATTCAGGAGTTCTATGAGCTGATGTTAAGTCACACCGCGGCAGCCCCGCTGAGGCCAGGACACTTGGGAAAGGTGAGTTCCCTGGTCACATGATTGGTGAATGTCACATGACACACATGTGTACTGCTGCAGAAACATCATTTGGGGCCCGGAAACCACAGCAAGATCTTTCCTGATTTATCTATCATTTCATTGTCATAATAGTACAGTACATTACCTCCTCCGAGCTTTTCCCCATTCACTCTGCCCACCCTGAGATCATACTACAGTACTGATATATTATTGTTATTATTATTATTATTATGTATTTATATAGCACAGACATCTCCTGCAGCACATTACAGAGTACAGAGTCATGTCACTGGCTGTCCTCAGAGGAGCTCACACTCTAATCCTACCATAGTCATAGTCTAATGTCCTACCATATTATTATTATGTATTTATACAGCACTGACATCTTCTGCAGCACTGTACAGATTACATAGTCATGTCACTGACTGTCCTCAGAGGAGCTCACACTCTAATCCTACCATAGTCATAGTCTAATGTCCTACCATATTATTATTATGTATTTATACAGCACTGACATCTTCTGCAGCACTGTACAGATTACATAGTCATGTCACTGGCTGTCCTCAGAGGAGCTCACACTCTAATCCTACCATAGTCATAGTCTAATGTCCTACCATATTATTATTATGTATTTATACAGCACTGACATCTTCTGCAGCACTGTACAGATTACATAGTCATGTCACTGACTGTCCTCAGACGAGCTCACACTCTAATCCTACCATAGTCATAGTCTAATGTCCTACCATATTATTATTATGTATTTATATAGCACTGACATCTCCTGCAGCACATTACAGAGTACATAGTCATTTCACTGACTGTCCTCAGAGAAGCTCACACTCTAATCCTACGATAGTCATAGTCTAATGTCCTACCATATTATTATTATGTATTTATATAGCACTGACATCTTCTGCAGCACATTACAGAGTACATAGTCATGTCACTGACTGTCCTCAGAGGAGCTCACACTCTAATCCTACCATAGTCATAGTCTAATGTCCTACCATATTATTATTATGTATTTATATAGCACTGACATCTTCTGCAGCACTTTACAGAGTACATAGTCATGTCACTGACTGTCCTCAGAGAAACTCACACTCTAATCCCACCATAGTCATAGTCTAATGTCCTACCATATTATTATTATGTATTTATATAGCACTGACATCTCCTGCAGCACATTACAGAGTACATAGTCATGTCACTGACTGTCCTCAGAGGAGCTCACACTCTAATCCTACCATAGTCATAGTCTAATGTCCTACCATATTATTATTATGTATTTATATAGCACTGACATCTCCTGTAACACTTTACAGAGTACATAGTCATGTCACTGACTGTCCTCAGAGGAGCTCACACTCTAATCCTACCATAGTCATAGTCTAATGTCCTACCATATTATTATTATGTATTTATATAGCACTGACATATCCAGAAGCACATTACAGAGTACATAGTCATGTCACTGACTGTCCTCAGAGGAGCTCACACTCTAATCCTACCATAGTCATAGTCTAATGTCCTACCATATTATTATTATGTATTTATATAGCACTGACATCTCCTGTAACACTTTACAGAGTACATAGTCATGTCACTGACTGTCCTCAGAGGAGCTCACACTCTAATCCTACCATAGTCATAGTCTAATGTCCTACCATATTATTATTATGTATTTATATAGCACTGACATATCCAGAAGCACATTACAGAGTACATAGTCATGTCACTGACTGTCCTCAGAGGAGCTCACACTCTAATCCTACCATAGTCATAGTCTAATGTCCTACCATATTATTATTATGTATTTATATAGCACTGACATCTTCTGCAGCACTTTACAGAGTACATAGTCATGTCACTGACTGTCCTCAGAGAAGCTCACACTCTAATCCCACCATAGTCATAGTCTAATGTCCTACCATATTATTATTATGTATTTATATAGCACTGACATCTCCTGCAGCACATTGCAGAGTACATAGTCATGTCACTGACTGTCCTCAGAGGAGCTCACAATCTAATCCTACCATAGTCATAGTCTAATGCCCTACCATATTATTACTATGTATTTATATAGCACTGACATCTTCTGCAGCACATTGCAGAGTACATAGTCATGTCACTGACTGTCCTCAGAGGAGCTCACAATCTAATCCTACCATAGTCATAGTGTAATGTCCTACCATATTGTTATGTATTTATATAGCACTGACACCTCCTGCAGCACTATACATAGTACATAGTCTTGTCACTGACTGTCCTCAGAGAAGCTCACACTCTAATCCTACGATAGTCATAGTCTAATGTCCTACCATATTATTATTATTATTATGTATTTATATAGCACTGACATCTTCTGCAGCACATTACAGAGTACATAGTCATGTCACTGACTGTCCTCAGAGAAACTCACACTCTAATCCCACCATAGTCATAGTCTAATGTCCTACCATATTATTATTATGTATTTATATAGCACTGACATCTTCTGCAGCACATTACAGAGTACATAGTCATGTCACTGACTGTCCTCAGAGGAGCTCACAATCTAATCCTACCATAGTCATAGTCTAATGTCCTACCATATTATTATTATTATGTATATATATATATATATATATATATATATATATATATATATATATATATATATATATATATATATATATATATATATATATATATATATATACAGCACTGACATCTCCTGCAGCACAATACTGAGTACATAGTCATGTCACTGACTGTCCTCAGAGGAGCTCACAATCTAATCCAACCATAGTCATAGTCTAATGTCCTACCATATTAATATGTATTTATATAGCACTGACATCTTCTGCAGCACATTGCAGAGTACATAGTCATGTCACTGACTGTCCTCAGAGGAGCTCACAATCTAATCCTACCATAGTCATAGTGTAATGTCCTACCATAATATTATTATGTATTTATATAGCACTGACACCTCCTGCAGCACTATACATAGTACATAGTCTTGTCACTGACTGTCCTCAGAGAAGCTCACACTCTAATCCTACGATAGTCATAGTCTAATGTCCTACCATATTATTATTATTATGTATTTATATAGCACTGACATCTTCTGCAGCACATTACAGAGTACATAGTCATGTCACTGACTGTCCTCAGAGGAGCTCACACTCTAATCCTACCATAGTCATAGTCTAATGTCCTACCATATTATTATTATGTATTTATATAGCACTGACATCTTCTGCAGCACTTTACAGAGTACATAGTCATGTCACTGACTGTCCTCAGAGAAGCTCACACTCTAATCCCACCATAGTCATAGTCTAATGTCCTACCATATTATTATTATGTATTTATATAGCACTGACATCTCCTGCAGCACATTACAGAGTACATAGTCATGTCACTGACTGTCCTCAGAGGAGCTCACACTCTAATCCTACCATAGTCATAGTCTAATGTCCTACCATATTATTATTATGTATTTATATAGCACTGACATCTTCTGCAGCACATTACAGAATACATAGTCATGTCACTGACTGTCCTCAGAGGAGCTCACACTCTAATCCTACCATAGTCATAGTCTAATGTCCTACCATATTATTATTATGTATTTATATAGCACTGACATCTCCTGCAGCACATTACAGAGTACATAGTCATGTCACTGACTGTCTTCAGAGGAGCTCACACTCTAATCCTACCATAGTCATAGTCTAATGTCCTACCATATTATTATTATTATGTATATATATATATAGCACTGACATCTCCTGCAGCACATTACAGAGTACATAGTCATGTCACTGACTGTCCTCAGAGGAGCTCACAATCTAATCCTACCATAGTCATAGTCTAATGTCCTACCATATTAATATTATTATGTATATATATATATATATATATAGCACTGACATCTCCTGCAGCACATTACAGAGTACATAGTCATGTCACTGACTGTCCTCAGAGGAGCTCACAATCTAATCCTACCATAGTCATAGTCTAATGCCCTACCATATTATTACTATGTATTTATATAGCACTGACATCTTCTGCAGCACATTGTAGAGTACATAGTCATGTCACTGACTGTCCTCAGAGGAGCTCACAATCTAATCCTACCATACTCATAGTGTAATGTCCTACCATATTATTACTATGTATTTATATAGAACTGACATCTTCTGCAGCACATTGCAGAGTACATAGTCATGTCACTGACTGTCCTCAGAGGAGCTCACACTCTAATCCTACCATAGTCATAGTCTAATGTCCTACCATATTATTATTATGTATTTATATAGCACTGACATCTCCTGTAACACTTTACAGAGTACATAGTCATGTCACTGACTGTCCTCAGAGGAGCTCACACTCTAATCCTACCATAGTCATAGTCTAATGTCCTACCATATTATTATTATGTATTTATATAGCACTGACATCTCCTGTAACACTTTACAGAGTACATAGTCATGTCACTGACTGTCCTCAGAGGAGCTCACACTCTAATCCTACCATAGTCATAGTCTAATGTCCTACCATATTATTATTATGTATTTATATAGCACTGACATCTCCTGTAACACTTTACAGAGTACATAGTCATGTCACTGACTGTCCTCAGAGGAGCTCACACTCTAATCCTACCATAGTCATAGTCTAATGTCCTACCATATTATTATTATGTATTTATATAGCACTGACATCTTCTGCAGCACATTACAGAATACATAGTCATGTCACTGACTGTCCTCAGAGGAGCTCACACTCTAATCCTGCCATAGTCATAGTCTAATGTCCTACCATATTATTATTATGTATTTATATAGCACTGACACCTTCTGCAGCACATTACAGAATACATAGTCATGTCACTGACTGTCCTCAGAGGAGCTCACACTCTAATCCTACCATAGTCATAGTCTAATGTCCTACCATATTATTATTATGTATTTATATAGCACTGACATCTCCTGCAGCACATTACAGAGTACATAGTCATGTCACTGACTGTCTTCAGAGGAGCTCACACTCTAATCCTACCATAGTCATAGTCTAATGTCCTACCATATTATTATTATTATGTATATATATATATAGCACTGACATCTCCTGCAGCACATTACAGAGTACATAGTCATGTCACTGACTGTCCTCAGAGGAGCTCACAATCTAATCCTACCATAGTCATAGTCTAATGTCGTACCATATTAATATTATTATGTATATATATATATATATATAGCATTGACATCTCCTGCAGCACATTACAGAGTACATAGTCATGTCACTGACTGTCCTCAGAGGAGCTCACAATCTAATCCTACCATAGTCATAGTCTAATGCCCTACCATATTATTACTATGTATTTATATAGCACTGACATCTTCTGCAGCACATTGCAGAGTACATAGTCATGTCACTGACTGTCCTCAGAGGAGCTCACACTCTAATCCTACCATAGTCATAGTCTAATGTCCTACCATATTATTATTATGTATTTATATAGCACTGACACCTCCTGCAGCACTATACATAGTACATAGTCTTGTCACTGACTGTCCTCAGAGGCGCTCACACTCTAATCCTACCATAGTCATAGTCTAATGTCCTACCATATTATTATTATGTATTTATATAGCACTGACATCTTCTGCAGCACATTACAGAGTACATAGTCATGTCACTGACTGTCCTCAGAGGAGCTCACACTCTAATCCTACCATAGTCATAGTCTAATGTCCTACCATATTATTATTATGTATTTATATAGCACTGACACCTCCTGCAGCACTATACATAGTACATAGTCTTGTCACTGACTGTCCTCAGAGGCGCTCACACTCTAATCCTACCATAGTCATAGTCTAATGTCCTACCATATTATTATTATGTATTTATATAGCACTGACATCTTCTGCAGCACATTACAGAGTACATTGTCATGTCACTGACTGTCCTCAGAGGAACTCACACTCTAATCCTACTATAGTCATAGTCTAATGTCCTACAATATTATTATTATGTATTTATAGAGCACTGACATCTTCTGCAGCACATTACAGAGTGCATAGTCATGTCACTGACTGTCCTCAGAGGAGCTCACAATCTAATCCTACCATAGTCATAGTCTAATGTCGTACCATATTAATATTATTATGTATATATATATATATATAGCATTGACATCTCCTGCAGCACATTACAGAGTACATAGTCATGTCACTGACTGTCCTCAGAGGAGCTCACAATCTAATCCTACCATAGTCATAGTCTAATGCCCTACCATATTATTATGTATTTATATAGCACTGACATCCCCTGCAGCACTTTACAGAGTACATAGTCATGTCACTGACTGTCCTCAGAGGAGCTCACACTCTAATCCTGCCATAGTCATAGTCTAATGTCCTACCATATTATTATTATGTATTTATATAGCACTGACATCTTCTGCAGTACATTACAGAGTACATAGTCATGTCACTGACTGTCCTCAGAGGAACTCACACTCCAATCCTACCATAGTCATAGTCTAATGTCCTACCATATTACTATTATGTATTTCTATAGCACTGACATCTTCTGCAGCACATTACAGAGTACATAGTCATGTCACTGACTGTCCTCAGAGGAGCTCACAATCTAATCCTACCATAGTCATAGTCTAATGTCCTACCATATTATTATTATGTATTTATATAGCACTGACATCTCCTGCAGCACATTACAGAGTACATAGTCATGTCACTGACTGTCCCCAGAGGCGCTCACACTCTAATCCTACCATAGTCATAGTGTAATGTCCTACTATATTATTATTATGTATTTATATAGCAGTGACATCTTCTGCAGCACATTACAGAGTACATAGTCATGTCACTGACTGTCCTCAGAGGAGCTCACACTCTAATCCTACCATAGTCATAGTCTAATGTCCTACCATATTATTATTATGTATTTATATAGCACTGACATCTTCTGCAGCACATTACAGAGTAAATAGTCATGTCACTGACTGTCCTCAGAGGAGCTCACACTCTAATCCTACCATAGTCATAGTCTAATGTCCTACCATATTATTATTATGTATTTATAGAGAACTGTCATCTTCTGCAGCACATTACAGAGTGCATAGTCATGTCACTGACTGTCCTCAGAGGAGCTCACACTCTAATCCTACCATAGTCATAGTGTAATGTCCTACCATATTATTATGTATTTATATAGCACTGACATCTTCTGCAGCACATTACAGAGTACATAGTCATGTCACTGACTGTCCTCAGAGGAGCTCACACTCTAATCCTACCATAGTCATAGTGTAATGTCCTACCATATTAATATTATTATGTATTTATATAGCACTGACATCTTCTGCAGCACATTACAGAGTACATAGTCATGTCACTGACTGTCCTCAGAGGAGCTCACACTGTAATCCTACCATAGTCATAGCCTAATGTCCTACCATATTATTATTATGTATTTATAGAGCACTGACATCTTCTGCAGCACATTACAGAGTACATAGTCATGTCACTGACTGTCCTCAGAGGAGCTCACACTCTAATCCTACCATTGTCATAGTCTAATGTCCTACCATATTATTATTATGTATTTATATAGCACTGACATCTTCTGCAGCACTGTACAGAGTACATAGTCATGTCACTGACTGTCCTCAGAGCTCACACTCTAATCCTACCATAGTCATAGTCTAATGTCCTACCATAATCTTATTATGTATTTATATAGCACTGACATCTTCTGCAGCACTGTACAGAGTACATTGTCATGTCACTGACTGTCCTCAGAGGAACTCACACTCTAATCCTACTAAAGTCATAGTCTAATGTCCTACCATATTATTATTAAGTATTTATAGAGCACTGACATCTTCTGCAGCACATTACAGAGTGCATAGTCATGTCACTGACTGTCCTCAGAGGAGCTCACACTCTAATCCTACCATAGTCATAGTCTAATGTCCTACCATATTATTATTATGTATTTATAAAGCACTGACATCTCCTGCAGCACATTACAGAGTACATAGTCATGTCACTGACTGTCCTCAGAGGAGCTCACACTCTAATCCTACCATAGTCATAGTGTAATGGCCTACCATATTATTATTATGTATTTATAAAGCACTGACATCTTCTGCAGCACTGTACAGAGTACATAGTCATGTCACTGACTGTCCTCAGAGGAGCTCACACTCTAATCCTACTATAGTCATAGTCTAATGTCCTACCATATTATTATTATGTATTTATAGAGCACTGACTTCTTTTGCAGCACATTACAGAGTGCATAGTCATGTCACTGACTGTCCTCAGAGGAGCTCACACTCTAATCCTACCATAGTCATAGTGTAATGGCCTACCATATTATTATTATGTATTTATAGAGCACTGACATCTCCTGCAGCACATTACAGAGTACATAGTCATGTCACTGACTGTCCTCAGAGGAGCTCACAATCTAATCCTACCATAGTCATAGTGTAATGTCCTACCATATTATTATTATGTATTTATATAGCACTGACATCTCCTGCAGCACATTACAGAGTACATAGTCATGTCTCTGACTGTCCTCAGAGGAGCTCACAATCTAATCCCACCATAGTCATAATGTAATGTCCTACCATATTAATAATATTATGTATTTATATAGCACTGACATCTTCTGCAGCACATTACAGAGTACATAGTCATGTAAATGACTGTCCTCAGAGGCGCTCACACTCTAATCCTACCATAGTCATAGTGTAATGGCCTACCATATTATTATTATGTATTTATATAGCACTGACATCTTCTGCAGTACATTACAGAGTACATAGTCATGTCACTGACTGTCCTCAGAGGAACTCACACTCTAATCCTATCATAGTCATAGTCTAATGTCCTACCATATTATTATTATGTATTTATAGAGCACTGACATCTTCTGCAGCACATTACAGAGTGCATAGTCATGTCACTGACTGTCCTCAGAGGAGCTCATACTCTAATCCTACCATAGTCATAGTGTAATGGCCTACCATATTATTATTATGTATTTATATAGCACTGACATCTTCTGCAGTACATTACAGAGTACATAGTCATGTCACTGACTGTCCTCAGAGGAACTCACACTCTAATCCTATCATAGTCATAGTCTAATGTCCTACCATATTATTATTATGTATTTACAGTATATAGCACTGACATCTTCTGCAGCACATTACAGAGTACATAGTCATGTCACTGACTGTCCTCAGAGGAGCTCACACTCTAATCCTACCATAGTCATAGTCTAATGTCCTACCATATTATTATTATGTATTTATAGAGCACTGACATCTTCTGCAGCACATTACAGAGTGCATAGTCATGTCACTGACTGTCCTCAGAGGAGCTCACAATCTAATCCTACCATAGTCATAGTCTAATGTCCTACCATATTATTATTATGTATTTATATAGCACTGATATCTTCTGCAGCACATTACAGAGTACATAGTCATGTCACTGACTGTCCTCATAGGAGCTCACAATCTAATCCTACCAAAGTCATAGTCTAATGTCCTACCATAATATTATTATGTATTTATATAGCACTGACATATTCTGCAGCACATTACAGAGTACATAGTCATGTCACTGACTGTCCTCAGAGGAGCTCACAATCTAATCCTGCCATAGTCCTAGTCTAATGTCCTACCATATATTATTATGTATTTATATAGCACTGGCATCTTCTGCAGCACATTACAGAGTACATAGTCATGTCACTGACTGTCCTCAGAGGAGCTCACACTCTAATCCCACCATAGTCATAGTCTAATGTCCTACCATATTATTATTATTATGTATTTATATAGCACTGACATCTTCTGCAGCACATTACAGAGTACAGAGTCATGTCACTGACTGTCCTCAGAGGAGCTCACACTCTAATCCTACCATAGTCATAGTCTAATGTCCTACCATATTATTATTATGTATTTATATAGCACTGACATCTCCTGCAGCACATTACAGAGTACATAGTCATGTCACTGACTGTCCTCAGAGGAGCTCACACTCTAATCCTACCATAGTCATAGTCTAATGTCCTACCATATTATTATTATGTATTTATATAGCACTGACATCTCCTGCAGCACATTACAGAGTACATAGTCATGTCACTGACTGTCCTCAGAGGAGCTCACACTCTAATCCTGCCATAGTCATAGTCTAATGTCCTACCATATTAATATTATGTATTTATAGAGCCCTGACATCTTCTGCAGCACATTACAGAGTATGTAGTCATGTCACTGACTGTCCTCAGAGGAGCTCACAATCTAATCCTACCATAGTCATAGTCTAATGTCCTACCATATTATTATGACACATCTCACAGTTATAAAACACATAAAGATGAATTATTTGTCCGTTCTCGTTTAAAACGATACCCCACATTTTATTACTAGCTGAGCATGTGGCAGAGCGTTGTCCTCAGTCTGCGCGTCTGTGGCGATCGGATGCGTTTGCTAGGGCGACAGTTTGGGGGGCCATAGTGCTGTAAAGATGCATCGCTACGCAACGGCATGGGTGAGTTTTGTCCCTTAGGTCTGGGTTGGTGTCTCTGAGGTCTTGGTTGGTGTCCCTGGAGTCTGGGTTGGTGTCTCTGGAGTGTTGGCTGGTATGTCTGTCTGGGTTAGTGTCTCTGGGGTCTGGGTTGGTGTCTCTGGGGTCTTGGTTGGTGTCTTGTCTCTGGGGTCTAGGTTAGTGTATCTGGGGTCTTGGGTGGGTTCTGTCTCTGAGGTCTGGGTTGGTGTCTCTGGGGTGGGTTCTGTCTCTGAGGTCTGGGTTGGTGTCTCTGGGGTCTGTGTTAGTATCTCTGGGGTGGGTTCTGTGTCTGAGGTCTGGGGTGGGTTCTGTGTCTGGGTTGGTGTCCCTGGGGTCTAGGTTGGTATCTCTTGGGTCTGGGGTGGGTTCTGTCTCTGAACTCTGGGTTGGTGTCTCTGGGGTCTGGGGTGGGTTCTGTCTCTGGGGTCTGGGGTGGGTTCTGTCTCTGAGGTCTGGGGTGGGTTCTCTGTCTGGGTTGGTGTCTCTGGGGTCTAGGTTGGTATCTCTGGAGTCTGGGGTGGGTTTTGTCTCTGAGGTCTGGGGTGGCTTTTGTGTCTGAGGTCTGGGTTGGTGTTTCTGGGGTGTTGGTTGGTGTCTCTGAGGTCTTAGTTGGTGTCTTGTCTCTGAGGTCTGGGTTGGTGTCTTTGGGGTCTAGGTTGGTATCTCTGGGGTTTGGGGTGGGTTCTGTCTCTGAGGTCTGGGGTGAGTTCTGTGTCTGAGGTCTGGGGTGGGTTCTGTGTCTGAGATCTGGGTTGGTTTCTCTGGGGTGTTGGTTGGTGTCTCTGGGGTCTTGGTTGGTGTCTTGTCTCTGAGGTCTGGGGTGGGTTCTGTGTCTGAGGTCTGGGTTGGTGTCACTGGGGGGTTGGTTGGTGTCTCTGAGGTCTGGGTTGGTGACTCTGGGGTCTTGGTTGGTGTCTTGTCTCTGAAGTCTGGGTTAGTGTCTCTGGGGTGTTGGTTGGTGTCTCTGAAGTCTGGGTTGGTGTCTCTGGGGTCTTGGTTGGTGTCTTGTCTCTGAAGTCTGGGTTAGTGTCTCTGGGGTGTTGGTTGGTATCTCTGAGATCTGGGTTGGGGTCTCTGAGGTCTGGGTTGATGTCTCTGAGATCTGGGTTGGTGTCTCTGGGGTCTTGGTCGGTGTCTTGTCTCTGAGGTCTGGGTTGGTGTCTCTGGGGTCTGGGTTCTGTGTCTGATGTCTGGGGTGGGTTCTGTGTCTGAGGTCTGGGGTGTTGGTTGGTATCTCTGAGGTCTGGGTTGGCGTCTCTGAGGTCTGGGTTGGTGTCTCTGAGGTCTGGGTTGGTGTCTATGGGGTCTTGGTCGGTGTCTTGTCTCTGAGGTCTGGGTTGGTGTCTCTGGGGTCTGGGGTGGGTTCTGTGTCTGATGTCTGGCGTGGGTTCTGTGTCTGAGGTGGGTTCTGTCTCTGGGGTCTGGGGTGGGTTCTGTCTCTGAGGTCTGGGTTGGGGTCTTGCCTCTGGGGTGGGTTCTGTCTCTGGAGTCTTGGTTGGTGTCTCCAGGGTCTGGGTTGGTGTCTTGTCTCTGGGGTGGGTTCTGTCTCTGAGGTCTGGGTTGGTGTCTTGTCTCTGGGGTGGGTTCTGTCTCTGAGGTCTGTGTTGGTGTCTTGTCTCTGGGGTGGGTTCTGTCTCTGAGGTCTGGGTTGGTGTCTCTGGGGTGGGTTCTTCTTTCTCTGAGGTCTGGATTGGTGTCTCTGGGGTGGATTCTGTCTCTGAGGTCTGGGTTGGTGTCTTGTCTCTGGGGTGGGTTCTGTCTCTGAGGTCTGGGTTGGTGTCTCTGGGGTGGGTTCTGTCTCTGAGGTCTGGGTTGGTGTCTCTGGGGTGGGTTCAGTCTCTGAGGTCTGGTTTGGTGTCTCTGGGGTGGGTTCTGTCTCTGAGGTCTGGATTGGTGTCTCTGGGGTGGATTCTGTCTATGAGGTCTGGGGTGGGTTCTGTCTCTGGGGTGGGTTCTGTCTCTGAGGTCTGGGTTGGTGTCTTGTCCCTGGGGTGGGTTCTGTCTTTGAGGTCTGGGTTGGTGTCTTGTCTCTGGGGTGGGTTCTGTCTCTGAGGTCTGGGGATGGGGTTCTGTCCCTGGGGGGCTCTGTCTCTGAGGTCTGGGTTGGTGTCTTGTCTCTGGGGTGGGTTCTGTCTCTGAGGTCTGGGTTGGTGTCTTGTCTCTGGGGTAGGTTCTGTCTCTGAGGTCCGGATTGGTGTCTCTGGGGTGGATTCTGTCTCTGAGGTCTGGGTTGGTGTCTTGTCTCTGGGGTGGGTTCTGTCTCTGAGGTCTGGGTTGGTGTCTCTGAGGTCTGGGTTGGTGTCTCTGGGGTGGGTTATGTCTCTGAGGTCTGGGTTGGTGTCTCTGGGGTGGGTTCAGTCTCTGAGGTCTGGTTTGGTGTCTCTGGGGTGGGTTCTGTCTCTGAGGTCTGGATTGGTGTCTCTGGGGTGGATTCTGTCTATGAGGTCTGGGGTGGGTTCTGTCTCTGGGGTGGGTTCTGTCTCTGAGGTCTGGGTTGGGTTCTGTCTCTGGGGTGGGTTCTGTCTCTGAGGTCTGGGTTGGTGTCTTGTCTCTGGGGTGAGTTCTGTCTCTGAGGTCTGGGGATGGGGTTCTGTCCCTGGGGGGCTCTGTCTCTGAGGTCTGGGTTGGTGTCTTGTCTCTGGGGTGGGTTCTGTCTCTGAGGTCTGGGTTGGTGTCTTGTCTCTGGGGTAGGTTCTGTCTCTGAGGTCTGGGTTGGTGTCTCTGGGGGGGGGGGGGGGTTCCTCTGTCTCTGAGGTCTGGATTGGTGTCTCTGGGGTGGATTCTGTCTCTGAGGTCTGGGGTGGGTTCTGTCTCTGAGGTCTAGTTTGGTGTCTTGTCTCTGGGATGGGTTCTGTCTCTGAGGTCTGGGTTGGTGTCTTGTCTCTGTGGTGGGTTCTGTCTCTGAGGTCTGAGGTGGGTTCTGTCCCTGGGGGGCTCTGTCTCTGAGGTCTGGGTTGGTGTCTTGTCTCTGGGGTGGGTTCTGGCTCTGAGGTCGGGGGTGGGTTCTGTCTCTGGGGTGGATTCTGTCTCTGAGGTCTGGGTTGGTGTCTCTCGGGTGGGTTCAGTCTCTGAGGTCTGGGTTGGTGTCTCTGGGGTGGGTTCTGTCTCTGAGGTCTGGGATGGGTTCTGTCTCTGGGGTGGGTTCTGTCTCTGAGGTCTGAGTTGGTGTCTCTGGGGTGGATTCAGTCTCTGAGGTCTGGGTTGGTGTCTCTGGGGTGGGTTCTGTCTCTGAGGTCTGGGTTGGTGTCTTGTCTCTGGGGTGGGTTCTGTCCCTGAGGTCTGGGTTGGTGTCTCTGGGGTGGGTTCTGTCTCTGAGGTCTGGGTTGGTGTCTTGTCTCTGGGGTGGGTTCTGTCTCTGAGGTCTGGGTTGGTGTCTTGTCTCTGGGGTGAGTTCTGTCTCTGAGGTCTGGGTTGATGTCTTGTCTCTGGGGTGGGTTCTGTCTCTGAGGTCTGGGGATGGGGTTCTGTCCCTGGGGGGCTCTGTCTCTGAGGTCTGGGTTGGTGTCTTGTCTCTGGGGTGGGTTCTGTCTCTGAGGTCTGGGTTGGTGTCTTGTCTCTGGGGTAGGTTCTGTCTCTGAGGTCTGGGTTGGTGTCTCTGGGGGGGGGGGGGGGGGGGGGGGTTCTTCTGTCTCTGAGGTCTGGATTGGTGTCTCTGGGGTGGATTCTGTCTCTGAGGTCTGGGGTGGGTTCTGTCTCTGAGGTCTAGTTTAGTGTCTTGTCTCTGGGATGGGTTCTGTCTCTGAGGTCTGGGTTGGTGTCTTGTCTCTGTGGTGGGTTCTGTCTCTGAGGTCTGAGGTGGGTTCTGTCCCTGGGGGGCTCTGTCTCTGAGGTCTGGGTTGGTGTCTTGTCTCTGGGGTGGGTTCTGGCTCTGAGGTCTGGGGTGGGTTCTGTCTCTGGGGTGGATTCTGTCTCTGAGGTCTGGGTTGGTGTCTCTCGGGTGGGTTCAGTCTCTGAGGTCTGGGTTGGTGTCTCTGGGGTGGGTTCTGTCTCTGAGGTCTGGGATGGGTTCTGTCTCTGGGGTGGGTTCTGTCTCTGAGGTCTGAGTTGGTGTCTCTGGGGTGGGTTCAGTCTCTGAGGTCTGGGTTGGTGTCTCTGGGGTGGGTTCTGTCTCTGAGGTCTGGGTTGGTGTCTTGTCTCTGGGGTGGGTTCTGTCCCTGAGGTCTGGGTTGGTGTCTCTGGGGTGGGTTCTGTCTCTGAGGTCTGGGTTGGTGTCTTGTCTCTGGGGTGGGTTCTGTCTCTGAGGTCTGGGTTGGTGTCTTGTCTCTGGGGTGGGTTCTGTCTCTGAGGTCTGGGTTGGTGTCTTGTCTCTGGGGTGGGTTCTGTCTCTGAGGTCTGGGTTGGTGTTTTGTCTCTGGGGTGGGTTCTGTCTCTGAGGTCTGGGTTGGTGTCTCTGGGGTGGGTTCTGTCTCTGAGGTCTGGGGTGGGTTCTGTCTCTGGGGTGGGATCTGTCTCTGAGGTTTGGGTTGGTGTCTTGTCTCTGGGGTGGGTTCTGTCTCTGAGGTCTGGGGATGGGGTTCTGTCCCTGGTCGGCTCTGTCTCTGAGGTCTGGGTTGGTGTCTTGTCTCTGGGGTAGGTTCTGTCTCTGAGGTCTGGGTTGGTGTCTCTGGGGGGGGGGGGGTTCTTCTGTCTCTGAGGTCTGGATTGGTGTCTCTGGGGTGGATTCTGTCTCTGAGGTCTGGGGTGGGTTCTGTCTCTGAGGTCTAGTTTGGTGTCTTGTCTCTGGGATGGGTTCTGTCTCTGAGGTCTGGGTTGGTGTCTTGTCTCTGTGGTGGGTTCTGTCTCTGAGGTCTGAGGTGGGTTCTGTCCCTGGGGGGCTCTGTCTCTGAGGTCTGGGTTGGTGTCTTGTCTCTGGGGTGGGTTCTGACTCTGAGGTCTGGGGTGGGTTCTGTCTCTGGGGTGGATTCTGTCTCTGAGGTCTGGGTTGGTGTCTCTCGGGTGGGTTCAGTCTCTGAGGTCTGGGTTGGTGTCTCTGGGGTGGGTTCTGTCTCTGAGGTCTGGGATGGGTTCTGTCTCTGGGGTGGGTTCTGTCTCTGAGGTCTGAGTTGGTGTCTCTGGGGTGGGTTCAGTCTCTGAGGTCTGGGTTGGTGTCTCTGGGGTGGGTTCTGTCTCTGAGGTCTGGGTTGGTGTCTTGTCTCTGGGGTGGGTTCTGTCCCTGAGGTCTGGGTTGGTGTCTCTGGGTTGGGTCCTGTCTCTGAGGTCTGGGTTGGTGTCTTGTCTCTGGGGTGGGTTCTGTCTCTGAGGTCTGGGTTGGTGTCTTGTCTCTGGGGTGGGTTCTGTCTCTGAGGTCTGGGTTGGTGTTTTGTCTCTGGGGTGGGTTCTGTCTCTGAGGTCTGGGTTGGTGTCTCTGGGGTGGGTTCTGTCTCTGAGGTCTGGGGTGGGTTCTGTCTCTGGGGTGGGATCTGTCTCTGAGGTCTGGGTTGGTGTCTCTGGGGTGGGTTCTGTCTCTGAGGTCTGGGTTGGTGTCCCTGGGATGGGTTCTGTCTCTGAGGTCTGGGTTGGTGTCTCTGGGGTGGGTTCTGTCTCTGAGGTCTGGGTTGGTGTCTCTGGGGTGGGTTCTGTCTCTGAGGTCTGGGGTGGGTTCTGTCTCTGAGGTCTGGGCTGGTGTCTCTGGGGTGGGTTCTGTCTCTGAGGTCTGGGGTGGGTTGTGTCTCTGGGGTGGGTTCTGTCTCTGAGGTCTGGGTTGGTGTCTTGTCTCTGGGGTGGGTTCTGTCTCTGAGGTCTGGGTTGGTGTCTTGTCTCTGGGGTGGGTTCTGTCTCTGAGGTCTGGGTTGGTGTTTTGTCTCTGGGGTGGGTTCTGTCTCTGAGGTCTGGGTTGGTGTCTCTGGGGTGGGTTCTGTCTCTGGGGTGGGTTCTTTCTCTGAGGTCTGGGTTGGTGTCTCTGGGGTGGGTTCTGTCTCTGAGGTCTGGGTTGGTGTCTCAGGGGTGGGTTCTGTATCTGGGGTCTGGGTTGGTGTCTTTGGGGTGGGTTCTGTCTCTGAGGTCTGGGGTGGGTTCTCTCTCTGAGGTCTGGGTTGGTGTCTCTGGGGTGGGTTCTGTCTCTAAGGTCTTGGGTGGGTTCTGTCTCTGGGGTGGGTTCTGTCTCTGAGGTCTGGGTTGGTGTCTCTGGGGTGGGTTCTGTCTCTGAGGTCTGGGTTGGTGTCTCTGGGGTGGGTTCTGTCTCTGAGGTGGGTTCTGTCTCTGAGGTCTGGGTTGGTGTCTCTGGGGTGGGTTCTGTCTCTGAGGTCTGGGTTGGTGTCTCTGGGGTGGGTTCTGTCTCTGAGGTCTGGGTTGGTGTCTCTGGGGTGGGTTCTGTCTCTGGGGTGGGTTCTGTCTCTGAGGTCTGGGTTGGTGTCTCTGGGGTGGGTTCTGTCTCTGGGGTGGGTTCTGTCTCTGAGGTCTGGGTTGGTGTCTCTGGGGTGGGTTCTGTCTCTGAGGTCTGGGTTGGTGTCTCTGGGGTGGGTTCTGCCTCTGAGGTCTGGGTTGGTGTCTCTGGGGTGGGTTCTGTCTCTGAGGTCTGGGTTGGTGTCTCTGGGGTGGGTTCTGTCTCTGAGGTCTGGGTTGGTGTCTCTGGGGTGGGTTCTGTCTCTGAGGTCTGGGGTGGGTTCTGTCTCTGAGGTCTGGGTTGGTGTCTCTGGGGTGGGTTCTGTCTCTGAGGTCTGGGTTGGTGTCTCTGGGGTGGGTTCTGTCTCTGAGGTCTGGGTTGGTGTCTCTGGGGTGGGTTCTGTCTCTGAGGTCTGGGGTGGGTTCTGTCTCTGAGGTCTGGGTTGGTGTGCCTGGGGTGGGTTCTGTCTCTGAGGTCTGGGTTGGTGTCTCTGAGGTGGGTTCTGTCTCTGAGGTCTGGGTTGGTGTCTCTGGGGTGGGTTCTGTCTCTGAGGTCTGGGTTGGTGTCTCTGGGGTGGGTTCTGTCTCTGAGGTCTGGGTTGGTGTCTCTGGGGTGGGTTCTGTCTCTGAGGTCTGGGTTGGTGTCTCTGGGGTGGGTTCTGTCTCTGAGGTCTGGGTTGGTGTCTCTGGGGTGGGTTCTGTCTCTGAGGTCTGGGTTGGTGTCTCTGGGGTGGGTTCTGTCTCTGGGGTGGGTTCTGTCTCTGAGGTCTGGGTTGGTGTCTCTGGGGTGGGTTCTGTCTCTGGGGTGGGTTCTGTCTCTGAGGTCTGGGTTGGTGTCTCTGGGGTGGGTTCTGTCTCTGAGGTCTGGGTTGGTGTCTCTGGGGTGGGTTCTGCCTCTGAGGTCTGGGTTGGTGTCTCTGGGGTGGGTTCTGTCTCTGAGGTCTGGGTTGGTGTCTCTGGGGTGGGTTCTGTCTCTGAGGTCTGGGTTGGTGTCTCTGGGGTGGGTTCTGTCTCTGAGGTCTGGGGTGGGTTCTGTCTCTGAGGTCTGGGTTGGTGTGCCTGGGGTGGGTTCTGTCTCTGAGGTCTGGGTTGGTGTCTCTGGGGTGGGTTCTGTCTCTGAGGTCTGGGTTGGTGTCTCTGGGGTGGGTTCTGTCTCCGAGGTCTGGGTTGGTGTCTCTGAGGTGGGTTCTGTCTCTGAGGTCTGGGTTGGTGTCTCTGGGGTTGGTTCTGTCTCTGAGGTCTGGGTTGGTGTCTCTGGGGTGGGTTCTGTCTCTGAGGTCTGGGTTGGTGTCTCTGGGGTGGGTTCTGTCTCTGAGGTCTGGGTTGGTGTCTCTGGGGTGGGTTCTGTCTCCGAGGTCTGGGTTGGTGTCTCTGGGGTGGGTTTTGTCTCTGAGGTCTGGGTTGGTGTCTCTGGGGTGGGTTCTGTCTCTGAGGTCTGGGGTGGGTTCTGTCTCTGAGGTCTGGGCTGGTGTCTCTGGGGTGGGTTCTGTCTCTGAGGTCTGGTTTGGGTTGTGTCTCTGGGGTGGGTTCTGTCTCTGAGGTCTGGGTTGGTGTCTCTGGGGTGGGTTCTGTCTCTGAGGTCTGGGTTGGTGTCTCTGGGGTGGGTTCTGTCTCTGAGGTCTGGGTTGGTGTCTCTGGGGTGGGTTCTGTCTCCGAGGTCTGGGTTGGTGTCTCTGAGGTGGGTTCTGTCTCTGAGGTCTGGGTTGGTGTCTCTGGGGTGGGTTCTGTCTCTGAGGTCTGGGTTGGTGTCTCTGGGGTGGGTTCTGTCTCTGAGGTCTGGGTTGGTGTCTCTGGGGTGGGTTCTGTCTCTGAGGTCTGGGTTGGTGTCTCTGGGGTGGGTTCTGTCTCTGAGGTCTGGGGTGGGTTCTGTCTCTGAGGTCTGGGCTGGTGTCTCTGGGGTGGGTTCTGTCTCTGAGGTCTGGGGTGGGTTGTGTCTCTGGGGTGGGTTCTGTCTCTGAGGTCTGGGTTGGTGTCTCTGGGGTGAGTTCAGTCTCTGAGGTCTGGGTTGGTGTCTCTGGGGTGGGTTCTGTCTCTGAGGTCTGGGTTGGTGTCTCTGGGGTGGGTTCTGTCTCTGAGGTCTGGGTTGGTGTCTCTGGGGTGGGTTCTGTCTCCGAGGTCTGGGTTGGTGTCTCTGAGGTGGGTTCTGTCTCTGAGGTCTGGGTTGGTGTCTCTGGGGTGGGTTCTGTCTCTGAGGTCTGGGTTGGTGTCTCTGGGGTGGGTTCTGTCTCTGAGGTCTGGGTTGGTGTCTCTGGGGTGGGTTCTGTCTCTGAGGTCTGGGTTGGTGTCTCTGGGGTGGGTTCTGTCTCTGAGGTCTGGGGTGGGTTCTGTCTCTGAGGTCTCATAGTGTCACACCAGCCTCCTCTCTGTCTCTTAGTCACAGTGTGTTGGTGAGTAAGGAGCAGCATCGCGTGGGTTCTCATCCTCCCCCCCCCCCCCTCTCTCTCTCTCTCTCCCCCTCCCTCCTCTCTCCCTCCCTCTTCCCCGCAGAACAGGCAGGAGGATCTGCAGCCTGTCATCCTCTTCTCTGCTCCCTCTCTCCTCTCTCTCTGTCCCTCCTTTTCTCCCCTGTCACCCTCACCCCAGTTCCCCCTTCCCCCTGTGCTCTCCTCTCTGGGGAGCGGACGGACACACGGACGGGGGAGGGAGGGCGAGCCCCCCGCACATGGTGGATGATCGGCCGAGGGGAGAGCTGCTGCTACCATGGATTGCCTGTGTATTGTCACCACTAAGGTAAGAGCCTCCCCCCGCATTACCCCTCAATGCTGGGCCTGCTGTGTATCTTCTACCCACAGGGATACCGGGAGGCAGCAGCTGCATGTGACATACCTGGGAGCCTGCAGGAGATGCTGGGAGAGGGATGCTGGGAGAGGGATGCTGGGAGAGGGATGCTGGGAGAGGGATACAGGGAGAGGGGTGCTGGGAGAGGGATGCTGGGAGAGGGATGCAGGGAGAGGGATGCTGGGAGAGGGGTGCTGGTAGAGGGGTGCTGGGAGAGGGGTGCTGGGAGAGGGATGCAGGGAGAGGGATGCTGGGAGAGGGGTGCAGGGAGAGGGATGCTGGGAGAGGGGTGCAGGGAGAGGGATGCTGGGAGAGGGATACAGGGAGAGGGATGCTGGGAGAGGGGTGCTGGGAGAGGGGTGCTGGGAGAGGGATGCAGGGAGAGGGATGCAGGGAGAGGGATACAGGCAGAGGGATGCAGGGAGAGGGATACAGGGAGAGGGGTGCTGGGAGAGGGATGCTGGGAGAGGTATGCAGGGAGAGGGATGCTGGGAGAGGGATGCTGGGAGAGGGGTGCTGGGAGAGGGATGCAGGGAGAGGGATGCAGGGAGAGGGATACAGGGAGAGGGATGCAGGGAGAGGGGTGCAGGGAGAGGGATGCTGGGAGAGGGATGCAGGGAGAGGGATGCTGGGAGAGGGGTGCTGGGAGAGGGATGCTGGGAGAGGGGTGCTGGGAGAGGGATGCTGGGAGAGGGGTGCTGGTAGAGGGATGCAGGGAGAGGGATGCAGGGAGAGGGGTGCAGGGAGAGGGATGCTGGGAGAGGGGTGCAGGGAGAGGGATGCTGGGAGAGGGGTGCTGGGAGAGGGATGCTGGGAGAGGGGTGCTGGTAGAGGGATGCAGGGAGAGAGATGCTGGGAGAAGGATGCTGGGAGAGGGATGCAGGGAGAGGGATGCAGGGAGAGGGATGCAGGGAGAGGGGTGCTGGGAGAGGGATACAGGGAGAGGGATGCTGGGAGAGGGATGCTGGGAGAGGGGTGCTGGTAGAGGGATGCAGGGAGAGGGATGCTGGGAGAAGGATGCTGGGAGAGGGATGCAGGGAGAGGGATGCTGGGAGAGGGATACAGGGAGAGGGGTGCAGGGAGAGGGATGCAGGGAGAGGGATGCAGGGAGAGGGGTGCTGGGAGAGGGATGCTGGGAGAGGGATGCTGGGAGAGGGATGCAGGGAGATGGATGCTGGGAGAGGGATGCAGGGAGAGGGATGCTGGGAGAGGGATGCAGGGAGAGGGATGCAGGGAGAGGGATGCTGGGAGAGGGATACAGGGAGAAGGATACAGGGAGAGGGGTGCAGGGAGAGGGATACAGGGAGAGGGATGCAGGGAGAGGGATGCAGGGAGAGGGATGCTGGGAGAGGGGTACAGGGAGAGGGATGCAGGGAGAGGGATGCTGGGAGAGGGGTGCTGGGAGAGGGATGCTGGGAGAGGGATACAGGGAGAAGGATACAGGGAGAGGGGTGCAGGGAGAGGGATACAGGGAGAGGGGTGCTGGGAGAGGGATGCAGGGAGAGGGGTGCTGGGAGAGGGATGCTGGGAGAGGGATGCTGGGAGAGGGATGCAGGGAGAGGGATGCTGGGAGAGGGATGCAGGGAGAGGGATGCAGGGAGAGGGATGCTGGGAGAGGGATGCTGGGAGAGGGATGCTGGGAGAGGGGTGCTGGGAGAAGGATGCAGGGAGAGGGATGCAGGGAGAGGGGTGCTGGGAGAGGGATGCTGGGAGAGGGATGCAGGGAGAGGGATGCTGGGAGACGGATGCAGGGAGAGGGATGCAGGGAGAGGGATGCTGGGAGAGGGATGCTGGGAGAGGGGTGCTGGGAGAGGGATGCAGGGAGAGGGATGCTGGGAGAGGTATGCAGGGAGAGGGATGCAGGCAGAGGGATGCAGGCAGAGGGATGCAGGGAGAGGGATGCTGGGAGAGGGGTGCAGGGAGAGGGATGCTGGGAGAGGGGTGCTGGGAGAGGGGTGCTGGGAGAGGGATGCAGGGAGAGGGATGCTGGGAGAGGGATGCAGGGAGAGGGATGCAGGGAGAGGGATGCTGGGAGAGGGATGCTGGGAGAGGGGTGCTGGGAGAAGGATGCAGGGAGAGGGATGCAGGGAGAGGGGTGCTGGGAGAGGGATGCTGGGAGAGGGATGCAGGGAGAGGGATGCTGGGAGACGGATGCAGGGAGAGGGATGCAGGGAGAGGGATGCTGGGAGAGGGATGCTGGGAGAGGGATGCTGGGAGAGGGATGCAGGGAGAGGGATGCTGGGAGAGGGATGCAGGGAGAGGGATGCTGGGAGAGGGAAGCAGGGAGAGGGAAGCAGGGAGAGGGATGCAGGGAGAGGGATGCAGGGAGAGGGATGCAGGCAGAGGGATGCAGGGAGAGGGATGCAGGGAGAGGGATGCTGGGAGAGGGGTGCAGGGAGAGGGATGCTGGGAGAGGGATACAGGGAGAGGGATGCAGGGAGAGGGATGCAGGGAGAGGGATGCTGGGAGAGGGATGCAGGGAGAGGGATGCTGGGATGATGCTGGGAGAGGGATGCAGGGACAGGGATGCTGGGAGAGGGATGCTGGGAGAGGGATGCAGGGAGAGGGGTGCAGGGAGAGGGATGCTGGGAGAGGGGTGCTGGGAGAGGGGTGCAGGGAGAGGGATGCTGGGAGAGGGATGCAGGGAGAGGGATGCTGGGAGAGGGATGCTGGGAGAGGGATACAGGGAGAGGGATGCTGGGAGAGGGATACAGGCAGAGGGATGCTGGGAGAGGGATGCAGGGAGAGGGGTGCAGGGAGAGGGGTGCTGGGAGAGGGATTCTGGGAGAGGGATGCTGGGAGAGGGATGCTGGGAGAGGGATGCAGGGAGAGGGATGCAGGGAGAGGGATGCAGGGAGAGGGATACAGGGAGAGGGGTGCTGGGAGAGGGGTGCTGGGAGAGGGGTGCTGGGAGAGGGATGCAGGGAGAGGGATGCAGGGAGAGGGATACAGGCAGAGGGATGCAGGGAGAGGGATACAGGGAGAGGGGTGCTGGGAGAGGGATACAGGCAGAGGGATGCTGGGAGAGGGATGCAGGGAGAGGGGTGCAGGGAGAGGGATGCAGGGAGAGGGATGCAGGGAGAGGGGTGCTGGGAGAGGGATGCTGGGAGAGGGATGCTGGGAGAGGGATGCAGGGAGATGGATGCTGGGAGAAGGATGCAGGGAGAGGGATGCTGGGAGAGGGATGGGATACAGACAGAGGGATGCAGGGAGAGGGATGCAGGGAGAGGGATGCTGGGAGAGGGATGCAGGGAGAGGGATGCTGGGAGAGGGATGCAGGGAGAGGGATGCTGGGAGAGGGATGCTGGGAGAGGGATGCTGGGAGAGGGATGCAGGGAGAGGGATGCAGGGAGAGGGATGCAGGGAGAGGGATGCAGGGAGAGGGATACAGACAGACAGATAGATAAATAGATGATAGATAGATAGATAGATAGATAGATAGATAGATAGATAGATAGATAGATAGATAGATAGATAGATAGATAGATAGACCTCTCTCTCCCACTGTATAAATCTCTCCATCCCTCTGCCTCCCGTCTATAGATAGCTGTGGCTGGATGTACAGGCTGCAGGATATGTATATCCTCTGTACACCCCTCTCTGCTCCCTGTGACTGAATGTGAGATCAATGTACAATCAGCTCTGTGCTCAGCTCTGCCTACACTGCTCCATCCATCCTCCTGGCATGACACTATAGATCCAGCGCTGACATTACTGCCTCACTCACACTGTATGGATGGGAAGCTGTCTATACATTATCCTCTATATACCCCTAGGCCTGTGTATATGTATAGACACTGTATACATAGGGAGCTGTGTCTATACATTATCCTGTATATACCCCTAGGCCTGTGTATATGTATAGACACTGTATACATAGGGAGCTGTGTCTATACATCATCCTGTATATCCTGTATGGATAGGGTGCTGTGTCTATACAGTATCCTCTATATATCCTGTATGGATAGGGGGCTGTGTCTATACATTATCCTGTATATCCTGTATGGATGGGGAGCTGTCTATACATTATCCTGTATATCCTGTATGGATAGGGACCTGTGTCTATACATTATCCTGTATAGATAGGGCGCTGTGTCTATACATTATCCTGTATGGATAGGGTGCTGTGTCTACACATTATCCTGTATATATCCTGTATACATAGGGAGCTGTGTCTATACATTATCCTGTATATATCCTGTATGGATGGGGAGCTGTGTCTATACATTATCCTGTATGGATAGGGTGCTGTGTCTATACATTATCCTGTATATATCCTGTATGGATACGGAGCTGTGTCTATACATTATCCTCTATATACCCCTAGGCCTGTGTATATGTATAGACACTGTATACATAGGGAGCTGTGTCTATACATTATCCTGTATATATCCTGTATGGATAGGGAGCTGTGTCTATACATTATCCTGTATATCCTGTATGGATAGGGAGCTGTGTCTATACATTATCCTGTATATCCTGTATGGATATGGAGCTGTGTCTATACATTATCCTGTATGGATAGGGAGCTGTGTCTATACATTATCCTGTATGGATAGGGCGCTGTGTCTATACATTATCCTGTATGGATAGGGAGCTGTGTCTATACATTATCCTGTATATCCTGTATGGATAGGGAGCTGTGTCTATACATTATCCTGTATGGATAGGGAGCTGTGTCTATACATTATCCTGTATGGATAGGGAGCTGTGTCTATACATTATCCTGTATATATCCTGTATGGATAGGTAGCTGTGTCTATACATTATCCTGTATGGATAGGGCGCTGTGTCTATACATTATCCTGTATATATCCTGTATGGATAGGAAGCTGTGTCTATACATTATCCTGTATGGATAGGGAGCTGTGTCTATACATTATCCTGTATGGATAGGGCGCTGTGTCTATACATTATCCTGTATATATCCTGTATGGATAGGAAGCTGTGTCTATACATTATCCTGTATGGATAGGGAGCTGTGTCTATACATTATCCTGTATGGATAGGGCGCTGTGTCTATACATTATCCTGTATATATCCTGTATGGATAGGTAGCTGTGTCTATACATTATCCTGTATGGATAGGGCGCTGTGTCTATACATTATCCTGTATATATCCTGTATGGATAGGGAGCTGTGTCTATACATTATCCTGTATGGATAGGGAGCTGTGTCTATACATTATCCTGTATGGATAGGGAGCTGTGTCTATACATTATCCTGTATATATCGTGTATGGATAGGGAGCTGTGTCTATACATTATCCTGTATATATCCTGTATGGATAGGGAGCTGTGTCTATACATTATCCTGTATGGATAGGGAGCTGTGTCTATACATTATCCTGTATGGATAGGGAGCTGTGTCTATACATTATCCTGTATATATCGTGTATGGATAGGGAGCTGTATATACATTATCCTGTATATCCTGTATGGATAGGGAGCTGTGTCTATACATTATCCTGTATATATCCTGTATGGATAGGTAGCTGTGTCTATACATTATCCTGTATATATCCTGTATGGATAGGGAGCTGTGTCTATACATTATCCTGTATGGATGGGGAGCTGTGTCTATACATTATCCTGTATGGATAGGGAGCTGTGTCTATACATTATCCTGTATGGATAGGGCGCTGTGTCTATACATTATCCTGTATGGATAGGGAGCTGTGTCTATACATTATCCTGTATATATCCTGTATGGATAGGGCGCTGTGTCTATACATTATCCTGTATATCCTGTATGGATGGGGAGCTGTCTATACATTATCCTGTATATCCTGTATGGATAGGGACCTGTGTCTATACATTATCCTGTATAGATAGGGCGCTGTGTCTATACATTATCCTGTATGGATAGGGTGCTGTGTCTATACATTATCCTGTATATATCCTGTATACATAGGGAGCTGTGTCTATACATTATCCTGTATATATCCTGTATGGATGGGGAGCTGTGTCTATACATTATCCTGTATGGATAGGGTGCTGTGTCTATACATTATCCTGTATATATCCTGTATACATAGGGAGCTGTGTCTATACATTATCCTGTATATATCCTGTATACATAGGGAGCTGTGTCTATACATTATCCTGTATATATCATGTACACATAGGGAGCTGTGTCTATACATTATCCTGTATGGATAGGGAGCTGTGTCTATACATTATCCTGTATGGATAGGGCGCTGTGTCTATACATTATCCTGTATGGATAGGGTGCTGTGTCTATACATTATCCTGTATATATCCTGTATACATAGGGGGCTGTGTCTATACATTATCCTGTATGGATAGGGCGCTGTGTCTATACATTATCCTGTATATATCCTGTATACATAGGGGGCTGTGTCTATACATTATCCTGTATATCCTGTATGGATAGGGAGCTGTGTCTATACATTATCCTGTATGGATAGGGCGCTGTGTCTATACATTATCCTGTATGGATAGGGCGCTGTGTCTATACATTATCCTGTATATATCCTGTATACATAGGGTGCTGTGTCTATACATTATCCTGTATATATCCTGTATGGATAGGGAGCTGTCTATACATTATCCTGTATGGATAGGGAGCTGTGTCTATACGTTATCCTGTATATATCCTGTATGGATAGGAAGCTGTGTCTATACATTATCCTGTATATATCCTGTATGGATGGGGAGCTGTGTCTATACATTATCCTGTATGGATAGGGCGCTGTGTCTATACATTATCCTGTATATATCATGTATGGATAGGGCGCTGTGTCTATACATTATCCTGTATGGATAGGGAGCTGTGTCTATACATTATCCTGTATGGATAGGGAGATTTGTCTATACATTATCCTGTATGGATAGGGAGCTGTGTCTATACATTATCCTCTATATATCCTGTATGGATAGGGCGCTGTGTCTATACATTATCCTGTATGGATAGGGGGCTGTGTCTATACATTATCCTGTATATATACTGTATGGATAGGGAGCTGTCTATACATTATCCTGTATGGATAAGGAGCTGTGCCTATACATTATCCTGTATGGATAGGGAGCTGTGTCTATACATTATCCTGTATGGATAGGGACCTGTGTGTATACATTATCCTGTATATATACTGTATGGATAGGGAGCTGTCTATACATTATCCTGTATGGATAGGGGGCTGTGTCTATACATTATCCTGTATATATCATGTATGGATAGGGAGCTGTCTATACATTATCCTGTATGGATAGGGAGCTGTGTCTATACATTATCCTGTATATATACTGTATGGATAGGGAGCTGTCTATACATTATCCTGTATGGATAGGGGGCTGTGTCTATACATTATCCTGTATATATACTGTATGGATAGGGAGCTGTCTATACATTATCCTGTAAGGATAGGAAGCTGTGTCTATACATTATCCTGTATATCCTGTATGGATAGGGCGCTGTGTCTATACATTATCCTGTATGGATAGGGGGCTGTGTCTATACATTATCCTGTATATATCCTGTATGGATAGGTAGCTGTGTCTATACATTATCCTGTATGGATAGGGAGCTGTGTCTATACATTATCCTGTATGGATGGGGAGCTGTGTCTATACATTATCCTGTATATCCTGTATGGATAGGGAGCTGTGTCTATACATTATCCTGTATATCCTGTACGGATAGGGAGCTGTCTATACATTATCCTGTATATATCCTGTATGGATATGGAGCTGTCTATACATTATCCTGTATATCCTGTATGGATAGGGAGCTGTGTCTATACATTATCCTGTATGGATAGGGAGCTGTGTCTATACATTATCCTGTATGGATAGGAAGCTGTGTCTATACATTATCCTGTATATCCTGTATGGATAGGGAGCTGTGTCTATACATTATCCTGTATGGATAGGGAGCTGTGTCTATACATTATCCTGTATATCCTGTATGGATAGGGAGCTGTCTATACATTATCCTGTATATCCTGTATGGATAGGGAGCTGTATATACATTATCCTGTATATCCTGTATGGATAGGGAGCTGTGTCTATACATTATCCTGTATATCCTGTATGGATAGGGCGCTGTGTCTATACATTATCCTGTATATATCCTGTATGGATAGGGAGCTGTGTCTATACATTATCCTGTATGGATAGGGCGCTGTGTCTATACATTATCCTGTATGGATAGGGAGCTGTGTCTATACATTATCCTGTATATTCTATATGGATGGGGAGCTGTGTCTATACATTATCCTGTATGGATGGGGAGCTGTGTCTATTCATTATCCTGTATGGATAGGAAGCTGTGTCTATACATTACCCTGTATATCCTTTATGGATAGGGAGCTGTGTCTATACATTATCCTGTATATATCCTGTATGCACAGGGAGCTGTGTCTATACATTATCCTGTATATCCTGTATGGATAGGAAGCTGTGTCTATACATTATCCTGTATATCCTGTATGGATAGGAAGCTGTGTCTATACATTACCCTGTATATCCTGTATGGATGGGGAGCTGTGTCTATACATTATCAATGTATATATCCTGTATGTATAGGGCACTGTGTCTATACATTATCCTGTATATATCATAAATGGATGGGGAGCTGTGTCTATAGATTATCCTGTATATATCCTGTATGGATAGGGGGCTATGTCTATACATTATCCTGTATATATCATGTATGGATGGGGAGCTGTCTATACATTATCCTGTATATATCCTCTATACATAGGGTGCTGTGTCTATACATTATCCTGTATATATACTGTATGGATAGGGAGCTGTGTCTACACATTATCCTGTATATATCATAAATGGATAGGGAGCTGTGTCTATACATTATCCTCTATATATCCTGTATGCACAGGGTGCTGTGTCTATACATTATCCAGTATATATCATAAATGGATGGCGTGCCATGTCTATAGATTATCCTGTATATATCCTGTATGCATAGGAAGCTGTGTCTATACATTATCCTGTATGGATGGGGAGCTGTGTCTATACATTATCCTGTATATATCCTGTATGGATGGGGAGCTGTCTATACATTATCCTGTATATATCCTGTATGCATAGGAAGCTGTGTCTATACATTATCCTGTATATCCTGTATGGATAGGAAGCTGTGTCTATACATTATCCTGTATGGATATTGAGCTGTGTCTATACATTATCCTGTATATATCCTGTATGGATTGGGAGCTGTGTCTATACATTATCCTGTATGGATAGGGAGCTGTGTCTATACATTATCCTGTATGGATAGGGAGCTGTGTCTATACGTTATCCTGTATGGATAGGGAGCTGTGTCTATACATTATCCTGTATGGATAGGAAGCTGTGTCTATACATTATCCTGTATGGATAGGGAGCTGTGTCTATACATTATCCTGTATGGATAGGAAGCTGTGTCTATACATTATCCTGTATGGATAGGGAGCTGTGTCTATACATTATCCTGTATGGATAGGGAGCTGTGTCTATACATTATCCTGTATGGATAGGGAGCTGTGTCTATACATTATCCTGTATGGATAGGGCGCTGTGTCTATACATTATCCTGTATGGATAGGGAGCTGTGTCTATACATTATCCTGTATGGATAGGGAGCTGTGTCTATACATTATCCTGTATGGATGGGGAGCTGTGTCTATACATTATCCTGTATGGATAGGGACCTGTGTCTATACATTATCCTGTATGGATAGGGACCTGTGTCTATACATTATCCTGTATTTATAGGGCACTGTGTCTATACATTATCCTGTATATATCATAAATGGATAGGTAGCTGTGTCTATACATTATCCTGTATGGATAGGGAGCTGTGTCTATACATTGTCCTGTATGGATGGGGAGCTGTGTCTATACATTATCCTGTATGGATAGGAAGCTGTGTCTATACATTATCCTGTATGGATGGGGAGCTGTCTATACATTATCCTGTATGGATAGGTAGCTGTGTCTATACATTGTCCTGTATGGATGGGGAGCTGTGTCTATACATTATCCTGTATGGATGGGGAGCTGTGTCTATACATTATCCTGTATATATCCTGTATGGATAGGGAGCTGTGTCTATACATTATCCTGTATGGATGGGGAGCTGTGTCTATACATTATCCTGTATGGATGGGGAGCTGTGTCTATACATTATCCTGTATATATCCTGTATGGATAGGGAGCTGTGTCTATACATTATCCTGTATGGATGGGGAGCTGTGTCTATACATTATCCTGTATGGATAGGGGGCTGTGTCTATACATTATCCTGTATATATCCTGTATGGATGGGGAGCTGTGTCTATACATTATCCTGTATATATCCTGTATGGATAGGGAGCTGTGTCTATACATTATCCTGTATGGATGGGGAGCTGTGTCTATACATTATCCTGTATGGATGGGGAGCTGTGTCTATACATTATCCTGTATATATCCTGTATGGATAGGGAGCTGTGTCTATACATTATCCTGTATGGATGGGGAGCTGTCTATACATTATCCTGTATTTATAGGGCACTGTGTCTATACATTATCCTGTATATATCATAAATGGATAGGTAGCTGTGTCTATACATTATCCTGTATATATCCTATACATTATCCTGTATACAGGGAGTGCAGAATTATTAGGCAAGTTGTATTTTTGAGGAATACTTTTATTATTGAACAACAACCATGTTCTCAATGAACCCAAAAAACTCATTAATATCAAAGCTGAATATTTTTGAAAGTAGTTTTTAGTTTGTTTTTAGTTTTAGCTATTTTAGGGGGATATCTGTGTGTGCAGGTGACTATTACTGTGCATAATTATTAGGCAACTTAACAATAAACAAATATATACCCATTTCAATTATTTATTTTTACCAGTGAAACCAATATAACCAGTGGCGTAGCTAAGGAGCTGTGGGCCCCGATGCAAGTTTTGCAATGGGGCCCCCCAAGCACTCTATACATAACAATTGATACGGCGCACCACAATCTGCCAATGGCAACCACAGTGTCAGAGGTGCAAGAAGGGGATGGGGAGCAGTTTGTTAATGATTACCAGTATCTATAGAAGTGATTATTATGAGCACAGGACCGATAGTGAGCTAAAACTGTAGTTGAGGTAAGGCCCTTTGGGGCCCCTCTGGCCCAAGGGCCCCGATGCGGTCGCAACCTCTGCAACCCCTATTGCTACGCCCCTGAATATAGCATCTCAACATTCACAAATATACATTTCTGACATTCAAAAACAAAACAAAAACAAATCAGTGACCAATATAGCCACCTTCCTTTGCAAGGACACTCAAAAGCCTCTCATCCATGGATTCTGTCAGTGTTTTGACCTGTTCACCATCAACATTGCGTGCAGCAGCAACCACAGTCTCCCAGACACTGTTCTGAGAGGTGTACTGTTTTCCCTCCTTGTAAATCTCACATTTTATGATGGACCACAGGTTCTCAATGGGGTTCAGATCAGGTGAACAAGGAGGCCATGTCATTAGTTTTTCTTCTTTTGTACCCTTTCTTGCCAGCCACGCTGTGGAGTACTTGGACGCGTGTGATGGAGCATTGTCCTGCATGAAAATCATGTTTTTCTTGAAGGATGCAGACTTCTTCCTGTACCACTGCTTAAAGAAGGTGTCTTCCAGAAACTGGCAGTAGGACTAGGAGTTGAGCTTGACTCCATCCTCAACCTGAAAAGGCCCCACAAGCTCATCTTTGATGATACCAGCCCAAACCAGTACTCCACCTCCACCTTGCTGGCATCTGAGTCGGACTGGAGCTCTCTGCCCTTTACCAATCCAGCCACGGTCCATCCATCTGGCCCATCAAGACTCACTCTCATTTCATCAGTCCATAAAACCTTAGAAAAATCAGTCTTGAGATATTTCTTGGCCCAGTCTTAACATTTCAGCTTGTGTGTCTTGTTCAATGGTGGTCGTCTTTCAGCCTTTCTTACTTGGCCATGTCTCTGAGTATTGCACACTTTGTGCTTTTGGGCACTCCAGTGATGTTGCAGCTCTGAAATATGGCCACACTGGTGGCAAGTGGCATCTTGGCAGCTGCACGCTTGACTTTTCTCAGTTCATGGGCAGTTATTTTGCGCCTTGGTTTTTCCACACGCTTCTTGCGACCCTGTTGACTATTTTGAATGAAACGCTTGATTGTTCGATGATCACACTTCAGAAGCTTTGCAATTTTAAGAGTGCTGCATCCCTCTGCAAGATATCTCACTATTTTTGACTTTTCTGAGCCTGTCAAGTCCTTCTTTTGACCCATTTTGCCAAAGGAAAGGAAGTTGCCTAATAATTATGAACACCTGATATAGGGTGTTGATGTCATTAGACCACACCCCTTCTCATTACAGAGATGCACATCACCTAATATGCTTAATTGGTAGTAGGCTTTCGAGCCTATACAGCTTGGAGTAAGACAACATGCATAAAGAGGATGATGTGGTCAAAATACTCATTTGCCTAATAATTCTGCACTCCCCGTATATCCATATAGGGTGCTATGTCTATACATTATCCTGTATATATCATGTACACATAGGGAGCTGTGTCTATACATTATCCTGTATGGATAGGGTGCTGTGTCTATACATTATCCTGTATATATCATGTATGGATGGGGAGCTGTCTATACATTATCCTGTATATATCCTGTATGGATAGGTAGCTGTGTCTATACATTATCCTGTATGGATAGGGTGCTGTGTCTATACATTATCCTGTATATATCATGTATGGATGGGGAGCTGTCTATACATTATCCTGTATGGATAGGGCACTGTGTCTACACATTATCCTGTATGGATAGGGCGCTGTGTCTATACATTATCCTGTATATATCATGTATGGATAGGGAGCTGTGTCTATACATTATCCTGTATATATCATGTACACATAGGGCGCTGTGTCTATACATTATCCTGTATGGATAGGGCGCTGTGTCTATACATTATCCTGTATATACCATGTATGGATGGGGAGCTGTCTATACATTATCCTGTATATATCCTGTATTGATAGGTAGCTGTGTCTATACATTATCCTGTATGGATGGGGAGCTGTGTCTATACATTATCCTGTATATCCTGTATGGATAGGGCGCTGTGTCTATACATTATCCTGTATGGATAGGGTGCTGTGTCTATACATTATCCTGTATGGATAGGGCGCTGTGTCTATACATTATCCTGTATATATCATGTATGGATAGGGAGCTGTCTATACATTATCCTGTATGGATAGGGCGCTGTGTCTATACATTATCCTGTATATATCCTGTATGCACCGCGTGCTGTGTCTATACATTATCCTGTATATACCATAAATGGATGGGGTGCTGTGTCTATAGATTATCCTGTATATATCCTGTATGGATAGGGCGCTGTGTCTATACATTATCCTGTATGGATAGGGAGCTGTGCCTATACATTATCCTGTATATCCTGTATGGATAGGGAGCTGTGTCTATACATTATCCTGTATGGATGGGGAGCTGTGTCTATACATTATCCTGTATATATCATAAATGGATAGGGAGCTGTGTCTATACATTATCCTCTATATATCCTGTATGCACCGCGTGCTGTGTCTATACATTATCCAGTATATATCATAAATGGATGGGGTGCTGTGTCTATAGATTATCCTGTATATATCCTGTATGGATAGGGCGCTGTGTCTATACATTATCCTGTATGGATAGGGAGCTGTGCCTATACATTATCCTGTATATCCTGTATGGATAGGGAGCTGTGTCTATACATTATCCTGTATGGATGGGGAGCTGTGTCTATACATTATCCTGTATGGATAGGGAGCTGTGTCTATACATTATCCTGTATATCCTGTATGGATAGGGAGCTGTGTCTATACATTATCCTGTATATCCTGTATGGATAGGGAGCTGTGTCTATACATTATCCTGTATATCCTGTATGGATAGGGAGCTGTGTCTATACATTATCCTGTATATCCTGTATGGATAGGGAGCTGTGTCTATACATTATCCTGTATGGATAGGGAACTGTGTCTATACATTATACTGTATATATCCTATGGATAGGGTGTTGTGTCTATTCATTATCCTGTATATATCCTGTATACATAGGGAGCTGTGTCTATACATTATCCTGTATATTCTATATGGATGGGGAGCTGTGTATACATTATCCTGTATGTAGCATGTAGCTGTAAGGTCCCACAGGGGTCTGTTATGGGTCCAGTGCTCTTCAATTTATTTATTAATGACCTAATAGATGCAGTAGTGAACAATGTTGCTATTTTTGCAGATGATACAAAATTGGGCAGAATCATCAACTCTCAGGAAGATAGTGTCATATTGCAACAGGATCTGGATAGGATGGCTATATGGGCACATACATGGCAGATGAAATTCAATGTTGACAAATGTAAAGTCATGCATTTTGGACGTACCAATGGTCTAGCACCATACAAAATAAATGGGATACAGTTGGGGACATCAAACTTGGAGAAGGACTTAGGAGTACTCATCGACAACAAGTTAAATAATCGTACTCAATGCCAAGCAGCTGCTGCTAAAGCGAACAAAATTTTGGGATGCATTAAAAGGGAAATAAAAACTCGAGATGCTAGCATAATATTGCCCCTGTTTAACTCTCTAGTAAGGCCACATCTGGAATATGGAATTCAGTTCTGGGCACCACATTACAAAAAAGATATTGCAGTTTTAGAGCAGGTGCAGAGACGAGCAACAAAATTGATACATGGGATGGAAGGTCTCGTTTATCAAGAAAGGTTAGATAAACTGGGTTTATTTAGTCTAGAGAAAAGACGCCTTAGAGGGGATCTAATTAACATGTATAAATACATCAGAGGGCAATATAATAGCTTGGCGGATGAGCTATTTGTCCCTAGGCCTTCTCAAAGGACTAGACGACATGATCTGCGCATGGAGGAAAAATGTTTTAGCTATTTATTTAGGAATGGGTTCTTTACAGTAAGAGTGATTAAGATGTGGAATGCATTGCCACAGGAAGTCGTTATGGCAAATTCTATATCTGCATTTAAAGGGGCTTAGATGCTTTCTGAATGACATCCATGGCAATAATTACTAGGTAATGCCCAGTGGTGTAGATCCAGGGATTTTATCTGATTGCCATCTGGAGTCGGGAAGGAATTTTTCCCTTTTGGGGCTAATTGGACCATGCCTTGTAAGGGTTTTTTCGCCTTCCTCTGGATCAGCAGGGATATGTGAGGGTGCAGGCTGGTGTTGTGCCTTCCTCTGGATCAGCAGGGATATGTGAGGGTGCAGGCTGGTGTTGTGCCTTCCTCTGGATCAGCAGGGATATGTGAGGGTGCAGGCTGGTGCTGTGCCTTCCTCTAGATCAGCAGGGATATGTGAGGGAGCAGGCTGGTGCTGTGCCTTCCTCTGGATCAGCAGGGATATGTGAGGGAGCAGGCTGGTGTTGTGCCTTCCTCTGGATCAGCAGGGATATGTGAGGGAACAGGCTGGTGTTGTGCCTTCCTCTGGATCAGCAGGGATATGTGAGGGAGCAGGCTGGTGTTGTACCTTCCTCTGGATCAGCAGGGATATGTGAGGGAACTGGCTGGTGTTGTGCCTTCCTCTGGATCAGCAGGGATATGTGAGGGAGCAGGCAGGTGTAGTACCTTCCTCTGGATCAGCAGGGATATGTGAGGGAGCAGGCTGGTGTTGTGCCTTCCTCTGGATCAGCAGGGATATGTGAGGGAGCAGGCTGGTGTTGTACCTTCCTCTGGACCAGCAGGGATATGTGAGGGTGTAGGCTGGTGTTGTGCCTTCCTCTGGATCAGCAGGGATATGTGAGGGAGCAGGCTGCTGTTGTGCCTTCCTCTGGATCAGCAGGGATATGTGAGGGAGCAGGCTGGTGTTGTACCTTCCTCTGGATCAGCAGGGATATGTGAGTGAGCAGGCTGGTGTTGTGCCTTCCTCTGGATCAGCAGGGATATGTGAGGGAGCAGGCTGGTGTTGTGCCTTCCTCTGGATCAGCAGGGATATGTGAGGGTGCAGGCTGGTGTTGTGCCTTCCTCTGGATCAGCAGGGATATGTGAGGGTGCAGGCTGGTGTTGTGCCTTCCTCTGGATCAGCAGGGATATGTGAGGGTGCAGGCTGGTGTTGTACCTTCCTCTGGATCAGCAGGGATATGTGAGGGTGCAGGCTGGTGTTGTACCTTCCTCTGGATCAGCAGGGATATGTGAGGGAGCAGGCTGGTGTTGTGCCTTCCTCTGGATCAGCAGGGATATGTGAGGGAGCAGGCTGGTGTTGTACTTTCCTCTGGATCAGCAGGGATATGTGAGGGTGCAGGCTGGTGTTGTGCCTTCCTCTGGATCAGCAGGGATATGTGAGGGAGCAGGCTGGTGTTGTGCCTTCCTCTGGATCAGCAGGGATATGTGAGGGAGCAGGCTGGTGTTGTACCTTCCTCTGGATCAGCAGGGATATGTGAGGGTGCAGGCTGGTGTTGTGCCTTCCTCTGGATCAGCAGGGATATGTGAGGGAGCAGGCTGGTGTTGTGCCTTCCTCTGGATCAGCAGGGATATGTGAGGGAGCAGGATGGTGTTGTGCCTTCCTCTGGATCAGCAGGGATATGTGAGGGTGCAGGCTGGTGTTGTGCCTTCCTCTGGATTAGCAGGGATATGTGAGGGAGGAGGCTGGTGTTGTGCCTTCCTCTGGATCAGCAGGGATATGTGAGGGTGCAGGCTGGTGTTGTACCTTCCTCTGGATCAGCAGGGATAATAGAGGGTGCAGGCTGGTGTTGTACCTTCCTTTGGATCAGCAGGGATATGTGAGGGAGCAGGCTGGTGTTGTCCCTTCCTCTGGATCAGCAGGGATATGTGAGGGAGCAGACTGGTGTTGTGCCTTCCTCTGGATCAGCAGGGATATGTGAGGGAGCAGGCTGCTGTTGTGTCTTTCTCTGGATCAGCAGGGATATGTGAGGGAGCAGGCTGGTGTTGTACCTTCCTCTGGATCAGCAGGGATAATAGAGGGTGCAGGCTGGTGTTGTACCTTCCTTTGGATCAGCAGGGATATGTGAGGGAGCAGGCTGGTGTTGTGCCTTCCTCTGGATCAGCAGGTATATGTGAGGGAGCAGGCTGGTGTTGTGCCTTCCTCTGGATCAACAGGGATATGTGAGAAAGCAGGCTGGTGTTGTGCCTTCCTCTGGATCAGCAGGGATAAGTGAGGGTGCAGGCTGGTGTTGTGCCTTCCTCTGGATCAGCAGGGATATGTGAGGGAGCAGGCTGGTGTTGTCCCTTCCTCTGGATCAGCAGGGATATGTGAGGGAGCAGGCTGGTGTTGTGCCTTCCTCTGGATCAGCAGGGATATGTGAGGGAGCAGGCTGCTGTTGTGTCTTTCTCTGGATCAGCAGGGATATGTGAGGGTGCAGGCTGGTGTTGTGCCTTCCTCTGGATCAGCAGGGATATGTGAGGGAGCAGGCTGGTGTTGTACCTTCCTCTGGATCAGCAGGGATATGTGAGGGTGCAGGCTGGTGTTGTGCCTTTCTCTGGATCAGCAGGGATATGTGAGGGTGCAGGCTGGTGTTGTCCCTTCCTCTGGATCAGCAGGGATATGTGAGGGAGCAGGCTGGTGTTGTACCTTCCTCTGGATCAGCAGGGATATGTGAGGGTGCTGGCTAGTGTTGTACCTTCCTCTGGATCAGCAGGGATATGTGAGGGAGGGGGCAGGCTGGTGTTGTGCCTTCCTCTGGATCAGCAGGGATATGTGAGGGAGCAGGCTGCTGTTGTACCTTCCTCTGGATCAGCAGGGATATGTGAGGGAGCAGGCTGGTGTTGTACCTTCCTCTGGATCAGCAGGGATATGTGAGGGTGCAGGCTGTTAGTGTGCCTTCCTCTGGATCAGCAGGGATATGTGAGGGTGCAGGCTGGTGCTGTGCCTTCCTCTGGATCAGCAGGGATATGTGAGGGAGCAGGCTGGTGCTGTGCCTTCCTCTGGATCAGCAGGGATATGTGAGGGTGCAGGCTGTTAGTGTGCCTTCCTCTGGATCAGCAGGGATATGTGAGGGTGCAGGCTGGTGCTGTGCCTTCCTCTGGATCAGCAGGGATATGTGAGCGTGCAGGCTGGTGTTGTACCTTCCTCTGGATCAGCAGGAATATGTTTATGTCATTTTTCAACCCAAATAACTATGTAACTATGTATATATCCTATATGCACAGTGTCTATACATTATCCTTTATATATCCTGAGGCCTGTATGTAAGTATAGACACTGTATGCATAGGGTGCTGAGTCTATACATTATCCTGTATGTATCCTGTATGCATAGGGTGCTGTGTCTATACATTATCCTGTATATAAGTATAGACACTGTATGGATGTGGAGCTGTGTCTATACAATTATCCACAGGAGATAACTGTATATAACCTGAGGCCTCTCACTGTCCCCAGTGAACATCTTGTATGTGTAGGTACAGTACATACTCACACATAATACATAGGATGTATACACACATTTGCACTGTAGACACACACAAAGTGCACGCACGCACACACACACACACACATATATATAAATACATACACACACTAAACACTAAACACACACATACACATACACACGCTGCATACACACATGCTGCATACACACACACATGCTGTACACACACACACACATGCTGTACACACACACACACACACACACACATACACGCTGCTTACACACACACATGCTGCACACACACACACACACACATGCTGTATACACACACACACACTCGCTGTATACACACACTGTACACACACACACACACGCTGTACACACACACACACACACACACACACACACACACACACACACTCGCTGTATACACACACTGTACACACACACACTGATACACATACATACACACACACACACACACACACACACACACACACACACACACACGCTGTATACACACACACACACTCGCTGTATACACACACTGTACACACACACACACTGATACACATAAACACACACACACTGATGCACACATACACACACACACACACACACACACACACACACACTGATACACATACACACACACACTCGCTGTATACACACACTGTACACACACACACTGTACACACACACACACTGATACACATACACACACACACATGCTGCATACACACACACACACACACACTCGCTGTATACACACACACACACACACACACACACACACACACACACACACACACCTGTGTGTAGCATGTAGCAGTGGGGTCCCACAGGGGTCTGTTATGGGTCCAGTGCTCTTCAATTTATTTATTAATGACCTAATAGATGCAGTAGTGAACAATGTTGCTATTTTTGCAGATGATACAAAATTGTGCAGAATCATCAACTCTCAGGAAGATAGTGTCATATTGCAACAGGATCTGGATAGGATGGCTATATGGGCACATACATGGCAGATGAAATTCAATGTTGACAAATGTAAAGTCATGCATTTTGGACATACTAATGGTCTAGCACCATACAAAATAAATGGGATACAGTTGGGGACATCAAACTTGGAGAAGGACTTAGGAGTACTCATTGACATCAAGTTAAATAATCGTACTCAATGCCAAGCCGCTGCAGCTAAAGCGAACAATATTTTGGGATGCATTAAAAGGGAAATAAAAACTCGAGATGCTAGCATAATATTGCCCCTGTTTAACTCTCTAGTAAGGCCACATCTGGAATATGGAATTCAGTTCTGGGCACCACATTACAAAAAAGATATTGCAGTTTTAGAGCAGGTGCAGCGACGAGCAACAAAATTGATACATGGGATGGAAGGTCTCGCTTATCAAGAAAGGTTAGATAAACTGGGTTTATTTAGTCTAGAGAAAAGACGCCTTAGAGGGGATCTAATTAACATGTATAAATACATCAGAGGGCAATATAATAGCTTGGCGGATGAGCTATTTGTCCCTAGGCCTTCTCAAAGGACTAGACGACATGATCTGCGCATGGAGGAAAAATGTTTTAGCTATTTATTTAGGAATGGGTTCTTTACAGTAAGAGTGATTAAGATGTGGAATGCATTGCCACAGGAAGTCGTTATGGCAAATTCTATATCTGCATTTAAAGGGGCTTAGATGCTTTCTGAATGACATCCATGGCAATAATTACTAGGTAATGCCCAGTGGTGTAGATCCAGGGATTTTATCTGATTGCCATCTGGAGTCGGGAAGGAATTTTTCCCTTTTGGGGCTAATTGGACCATGCCTTGTAAGGGTTTTTTCGCCTTCCTCTGGATCAGCAGGGATATGTGAGGGAGCAGGCTGGTGCTGTGCCTTCCTCTGGATCAGCAGGGATATGTGGTGCTGTGCCTTCCTCTGGATCAACAGGGATATGTGAGGGAGCAGGCTGGTGTTGTGCCTTCCTCTGGATCAGCAGGGATATGTGAGGGAGCAGGCTGGTGTTGTGCCTTCCTCTGGATCAGCAGGGATATGTGAGGGAGCAGGCTGGTGTTGTCCCTTCCTCTGGATCAGCAGGGATATGTGAGGGAGCAGGCTGGTGTTGTGCCTTCCTCTGGATCAGCAGGGATATGTGAGGGAGCAGGCTGGTGTTGTGCCTTCCTCTGGATCAGCAGGGATATGTGAGGGTGCAGGCTGGTGTTGTACCTTCCTTTGGATCAGCAGGGATATGTGAGGGAGCAGGCTGGTGTTGTGCCTTCCTCTGGATCAGCAGGTATATGTGAGGGAGCAGGCTGGTGTTGTGCCTTCCTCTGGATCAGCAGAGATATGTGAGGGTGCAGGCTGGTGTTGTGCCTTCCTCTGGATCAGCAGAGATATGTGAGGGTGCAGGCTGGTGTTGTACCTTCCTCTGGATCAGCAGGGATATGTGAGGGTGCAGGCTGGTGTTGTGCCCTCCTCTGGATCAGCAGGGATATGTGAGGGAGCAGGCTGGTGTTGTGCCTTCCTCTGGATCAGCAGGGATATGTGAGGGTGCAGGCTGGTGTTGTACCTTCCTCTGGATCAGCAGGGATATGTGAGGGTGCAGGCTGGTGTTGTGCCTTCCTCTGGATCAGCAGGGATATGTGAGGGAGCAGGCTGGTGTTGTGCCTTCCTCTGGATCAGCAGGGATATGTGAGGGAGCAGGCTGGTGTTGTCCCTTCCTCTGGATCAGCAGGGATATGTGAGGGAGCAGGCTGGTGTTGTGCCTTCCTCTGGATCAGCAGGGATATGTGAGGGAGCAGGCTGGTGTTGTGCCTTCCTCTGGATCAGCAGGGATATGTGAGGGTGCAGGCTGGTGTTGTACCTTCCTTTGGATCAGCAGGGATATGTGAGGGAGCAGGCTGGTGTTGTGCCTTCCTCTGGATCAGCAGGTATATGTGAGGGAGCAGGCTGCTGTTGTGCCTTCCTCTGGATCAGCAGAGATATGTGAGGGTGCAGGCTGGTGTTGTGCCTTCCTCTGGATCAGCAGAGATATGTGAGGGTGCAGGCTGGTGTTGTACCTTCCTCTGGATCAGCAGGGATATGTGAGGGTGCAGGCTGGTGTTGTACCTTCCTCTGGATCAGCAGGGATATGTGAGGGTGCAGGCTGGTGTTGTGCCCTCCTCTGGATCAGCAGGGATATGTGAGGGAGCAGGCTGGTGTTGTGCCTTCCTCTGGATCAGCAGGGATATGTGAGGGTGCAGGCTGGTGTTGTACCTTCCTCTGGATCAGCAGGGATATGTGAGGGTGCAGGCTGGTGTTGTGCCCTCCTCTGGATCAGCAGGGATATGTGAGGGAGCAGGCTGGTGTTGTGCCTTCCTCTGGATCAGCAGGGATATGTGAGGGTGCAGGCTGGTGTTGTACCTTCCTCTGGATCAGCAGGGATATGTGAGGGTGCAGGCTGGTGTTGTGCCTTCCTCTGGATCAGCAGGGATATGTGAGGGAGCAGGCTGGTGTTGTGCCTTCCTCTGGATCAGCAGGGATATGTGAGGGAGCAGGCTGGTGTTGTGCCTTCCTCTGGATCAGCAGGGATATGTGAGGGTGCAGGCTGGTGTTGTGTCTTCCTCTGGATCAGCAGGGATATGTGTGGGTGCAGGCTGGTGTTGTACCTTCCTCTGGATCAGCAGGGATATGTGAGGGAGCAGGCTGGTGTTGTACCTTCCTCTGGATCAGCAGGGATATGTGAGGGAACAGGCTGGTGTTGTACCTTCCTCTGGATCAGCAGGGATATGTGAGGGAGCAGGCTGGTGTTGTACCTTCCTCTGGATCAGCAGGGATATGTGAGGGTGCAGGCTGGTGTTGTGCCTTCCTCTGGATCAGCAGGGATATGTGAGGGAGCAGGCTGCTGTTGTGTCTTTCTCTGGATCAGCAGGGATAATAGAGGGTGCAGGCTGGTGTTGTACCTTCCTTTGGATCAGCAGGGATATGTGAGGGAGCAGGCTGGTGTTGTGTCTTCCTCTGGATCAGCAGGGATATGTGAGGGTGAAGGCTGGTGTTGTGCCTTCCTCTGGATCAGCAGTGATATGTGAGGGTGCAGGCTGGTGTTGTGCCTTCCTCTGGATCAGCAGGGATATGTGAGGGTGCAGGCTGATGTTGTGCCTTCCTCTGGATCAGCTGGGATATGTGAGAGAGCAGGCTGGTGTTGTGCCTTCCTCTGGATCAGCAGGGATATGTGAGAGTGCAGGCTGGTGTTGTGCCTTCCTCTGGATCAGCAGGGATATGTGAGAGTGCAGGCTGGTGTTGTGCCTTCCACTGGATCAGCAGGGATATGTGAGGGTGCAGGCTGGTGTGGTCCCTTCCTCTGGATCAGTAGGGATATGAGAGGGTGCAGGCTGGTGTTGTGCCTTCCTCTGGATCAGCAGGGATATGTGTGGGTGCAGGCTGGTGTTGTGTCTTCCTCTGGATCAGCAGGGATATGTGAGGGTGCAGGCTGATGTTGTGCCTTCCTCTGGATCAGCTGGGATATGTGAGAGTGCAGGCTGGTGTTGTGCCTTCCTCTGGATCAGCAGGGATATGTGAGGGTGCAGGCTGGTGTGGTCCCTTCCTCTGGATCAGTAGGGATATGAGAGGGTGCAGGCTGGTGTTGTGCCTTCCTCTGGATCAGCAGGGATATGTGAGGGAGCAGGCTGGTGTTGTGCCTTCCTCTGGATCAGCAGGGATATGTGAGGGTGCAGGCTGGTGTTGTGCCTTCCTCTGGATCAGCAGGGATATGTGAGGGTGCAGGCTGGTGTTGTGCCTTCCTCTTGATCAGCAGGGATATGTGAGGGTGGAGGCTGGTGTTGTGCCTTCCTCTGGATCAGCAGGGATATGTGAGGGAGCAGGCTGGTGTTGTACCTTCCTCTGGATCAGCAGGGATATGTGAGGGTGCAGGCTGGTGTTGTGCCTTCCTCTGGATCAGCAGGGATATGTGAGGGAACAGGCTGGTGTTGTGCCTTCCTCTGGATCAGCAGGGATATGTGAGGGAGCAGGCTGGTGTGCCTTCCTCTGGATCAGCAGGGATATGTGAGGGAGCAGGCTGATGTTGTGCCTTCCTCTGGATCAGTAGGGATATGTGAGGGTGCAGGCTGGTGTTGTACCTTCCTCTGGATCAGCAGAGATATGTGAGGGAGCAGGCTGGTGTTGTGCCTTCCTCTGGATCAGCAGGGATATGTGAGGGAGCAGGCTGGTGTTGTGCCTTCCTCTGGATCAGCAGGGATATGTGTTGGTGCAGGCTGGTGTTGTGCCTTCCTCTGGTTCAGCAGGGATATGTGAGGGAGCAGGCTGGTGTTGTGCCTTCCTCTGGATCAGCAGGGATATGTGAGGGTGCAGGCTGGTGTTGTGCCTTCCTCTGGATCAGCAGGGATATGTGAGGGAGCAGGCTGGTGTTGTACCTTCCTCTGGATCAGCAGGGATATGTGAGGGAGCAGGCTGGTATTGTGCTTTCCTCTGGATCAGCAGGGATATGTGAGGGTGTAGGCTGGTGTTGTGCCTTCCTCTGGATCAGCAGGGATATGTGAGGGTGCAGGCTGGTGTTGTGCCTTCCTCTGGATCAGCAGGGATATGTGAGGGTGCAGGGAGGTGTTGTGCCTTCCTCTGGATCAGCAGGGATATGTGAGGGAGCAGGCTGGTGTTGTACCTTCCTCTGGATCAGCAGGGATATGTGAGGGTGCAGGCTGGTGTTGTGCCTTCCTCTGGATCAGCAGGGATATGTGAGGGTGCAGGCTGTTAGTGTGCCTTCCTCTGGATCAGCAGGGATATGTGAGGGAGCAGGCTGGTGTTGTACCTTCCTCTGGATCAGCAGGGATATGTGAGGGTGCAGGCTGGTGTTGTGCCTTCCTCTGGATCAGCAGGGATATGTGAGGGAGCAGGCTGGTGTTGTACCTTCCTCTGGATCAGCAGGGATATGTGAGGGAGCAGGCTGGTGTTGTACCTTCCTCTGGATCAGCAGGGATATGTGAGGGTGCAGGCTGGTGTTGTGCCTTCCTCTGGATCAGCAGGGATATGTGAGGGTGCAGGCTGGTGTTGTACCTTCCTCTGGATCAGCAGGAATATGTGAGGGAGCAGGCTGGTGTTGTGCCTTCCTCTGGATCAGCAGAGATATGTGAGGGTGCAGGCTGGTGTTGTGCCTTCCTCTGGATCAGCAGGGATATGTGAGGTTGCAGGCTGGTGTTGTGCCTTCCTCTGGATCAGCAGGGATATGTGAAGGTGCAGGCTGGTGTTGTGCCTTCCTCTGGATCAGCAGGGATATGTGAGGGTGGAGGCTGGTATTGTGCTTTCCTCTGGATCAGCAGGGATATGTGAGGGTGCAGGCTGGTGTTGTGCCTTCCTCCGGATCAGCAGGGATATGTGAGGGAGCAGGCTGGTGCTGTGCCTTCCTCTGGATCAGCAGGAATATGTGAGGAAGCAGGCTGGTGTTGTGCCTTCCTCTGGATCAGCAGCGATATGTGAGGGAGCAGGCTGGTGTTGTCCCTTCCTCTGGATCAGCAGGGATATGTGAGGAAGCAGGCTGGTGTTGTGCCTTCCTCTGGATCAACAGGGATATGTGAGGGAGCAGGCTGGTGTTGTACCTTCCTCTGGATCAGCAGGAATATGTGAGGGTGCAGGCTGGTGTTGTACCTTCCTCTGGATCAGCAGAGATATGTGAGGGAGCAGGCTGGTGTTGTACCTTCCTCTGGATCAGCAGGAATATGTGAGGGTGCAGGCTGGTGTTGTACCTTCCTCTGGATCAGCAGAGATATGTGAGGGAGCAGGCTGGTGTTGTACCTTCCTCTGGATCAGCAGGGATATGTGAGGGAGCAGGCTGGTGTTGTGCCTTCCTCTGGATCAGCAGGAATATGTGAGGGAGCAGGCTGGTGTTGTGCCTTCCTCTGGATCAGCAGAGATATGTGAGGGTGCAGGCTGGTGTTGTGCCTTCCTCTGGATCAGCAGGGATATGTGAGGTTGCAGGCTGGTGTTGTGCCTTCCTCTGGATCAGCAGGGATATGTGAAGGTGCAGGCTGGTGTTGTGCCTTCCTCTGGATCAGCAGGGATATGTGAGGGTGGAGGCTGGTATTGTGCTTTCCTCTGGATCAGCAGGGATATGTGAGGGTGCAGGCTGGTGTTGTGCCTTCCTCCGGATCAGCAGGGATATGT